>NC_054479.1:114711687-115014717 GCF_017639515.1 Carcharodon carcharias | reverse complement strand
TGACCTCTTCCATTACTTTACTGATAATTGAGAGTAGACTGATGGGTCAGTAATTTGCTAGGTTAGACCTGTCCTGCTTTTTGTATACAGGACATACCTGGACATTTTTCCAAATAGCCGGATAGATGCCAGTGTGGTAGCTGTACTGGAATAGCTTGGCTAGGGGCAAGCTAAGTTCTGGAGCACAAGTCTTCAGCACTTTTGCCAGAATGTTGTCAGGGCCTAAAGCCTTTGCAGTATCCAGTGCCTTCAGCCGTTTCTTGATATCACGTGGAGTGAATCGAATTGGCTGAAGACTAGCATCTGTGATGCTGGGGACCTCCGGAGGAGACCGAAATGGTTCATCCATTCGGCACTTTTGCTGAAGATTGTAGCAAATGCTTCAGCCTTATTTTTTGCACTGATGTGCTGGGCTCCTCCATCATTGAGGATGGGGATACTTGTGGAGCCTCCTCCTCCAGTGAGTTGTTTAATTGTCCTGCACCATTCATTATCGGATGTGGCGGACTGCAGAGCTTAGATCTGATCCGTTGGTTGTGGGATCATCTAGGCATATCTATCACTTGCTGCTTATGCTCTTTAGTACGCAAGTAGTCCTGTGTTATAGCTTCACCAGGTTGACACCTCATTTTTAGGTATGCCTGATGCTACTCCTCGCATGGCCTCCTGTACTCGTCATATAGAGTTTTACATCAAATGCAGCCTCAGTGACACTTTATCGGGTGTAGGAAAAAGCCACAGAACAGAACCTAGGTCTTTCATAACGTTGATTGATCTTATATAACTATTTGCCACAATGAACAAGCGAATGTTAAAGAAGATCCTGGCAAAGCTCAGGTAACCTGTCAAGTTTAGTTTCATTTTCAGAAGGCCTTGTTTCCGTCAGAATGGTCTCAGATAGAGATTGTGCAGAACATTATCTGGTGAGAAATTGGGAGGCAAAAGAACTAAATGTTTAAGAATATGACCCAAAACTGGAGACAAAAATCAAAGTGTATGAATCTGAATAGTTCTGACTTTCAGTGTGGACGTGAAACATGGGTTGTCTACTGAAACCACCAAGGTCATTAGTGCAAGTGTCATGGTAAGATCATGTAAGAGTCAGTGCAATGATGTGAAGTGCAGTGGTTATGAGAGTGCAGTGGTGGTGGGAGTACAGCTTCGTTAGTTGGGCCACTTTTTGTGGTTTTGGCAATTCTTCATTGCTAATTCACATTCCCTGCAATGCAACTACAAGCAGCAATGAACTTACTGCTCTCACAAACTTTGCAAAATACCAAAAGACAGCTGGAAAATAAATCAGCAATAATTTGTGCAACGTGTTAGAGCATAGCCATAGTTGCTATTGCTCAATTTAACACTAGTGGGAATATAAATATATAACTAAGTGAATGGAATGAAAATGGTGACTACATGACCGTTAGTGTACTCTTCCTTTATGCTGCTAAAAGCAATGGTCACATTCAACAGCAATTCTGGATCTCATTGTTATTTGCAATGGACAATCAAAAAGAAGATTTTAACATTGAGTCAAGCATTGCCCATAATAAACTGGATACAAATGTATTCTCATCTTTTATGCAATTTAATATGCACTCACTAATGAAGAAATGTTCTGTGCTTCTAAATTTCTCTTTAGTAATGGTTTGCAATATTCAACAAATTCACTAGGGAGATTGAGCAGAGATTGAGACTGCAGGAAATGTAATATTGAAATGGATGAACGGTTACAACACAGAAGCAGTTGATGAGATTGAAGTTCATCTTACAATGAGTTACAGGGCTCTGTTATTATATCTTGAAGCAGAGATCCCTACAGGCATGCATGGAATAATAAATATTATCATCCATATAGCTTATATATAGGCATGAATTATTGTTCTTCATTTACTATGAGTGCTTCAGATTTCATTGTTTTAAAATTCTGATGTTGAAAATCAGCTCTAGGCTAGTATAATAAAACAGCCAGCCGCACTCCTTCCAAATGTAATAAGATCAAAAGGCATTCTTTTTATAAATGCAAGTGTTTGATACAAATTTTTTTGTTATTCTTCAGTTTTTGCTTTCTCTGTAGTGCCAATTAATTGTTCTTTTCTGTCGAGTATTTGCTCAAACCCTGACAATGTATGAATTCCGGTGCAAATTTGGAGGTGTTCCGTACATATTTTAATCGGTCATTTAAAGAAAGCAAAAGATAGGACCAACAGGTTATTGTCACTTGACCTGTTATTTTAACTAGTGGTGTATAAATTTCACATATCAAATGTTAAAATAATAGCTTGACACTGTTAAAAGGATGGAAATCCCCTTACAACTCATGAAAAGGCAAGTGAAATCTAAGAGATGTATTCTATATTTGTATGACTGTACTTCCTCTTGCATGCCATTTTAATTCTCCACCTCAACCTCACTCTGATCTCTCTCTCCTCGGCCTCCTGTGTTGTCCTAATGAAACTCAATGGATGCTGGAGGAACAGCACCTTATCTTTTCATTTCTTTTGGGTATTTTACAACCTTCTAGACCCAGCATCAAGTTCAACAATTGCAGATCATAAACACTGCACTCATATTTTCAGACAGCAGGTTATGCTAATTCTTCTGCTGTTGCCATCTATAGCCCAACTTGATCTATCTTTTGTTTTTTCACTTGCCTCAATACCATCACATGGCTTGTGCCATCACTCCATTTGTCACTTAATATCTCCTGCCTTCTACCTATCACAAAGCTTCTCTTTTATTCTTTCCTCCCTTGACCCCTATCTCTAGCTTTGCACTTGCTTAAAAACTACTACATCTCTAAATGTTCCTTTTCTGATGAAAGGCCATTGATTTGAAATGTTGACCTGGATTTTCACCAAGTTGGGTTAACTCGGGCGCCCTTTAAAAATGGCGGGGGAGCCAGCTTCTGGCATGACTGATCCCATTCCCCAGCTGTGCAGTTTTTGGGATTGTCTTTAAAGGGTGTGTGCCGCCTACTGTCAAAAGCCTGCACTCGGCAGTCCCGACCTGGCCAGCTCCATTGAGGAGGTAGATATCTCCTACTCCACAATTTTCACGGAGCCGGGCCAGGTTTTTAAAGAGGGCCCCTAGGCATTGTGAACCCTGGTCTGCATGAGGGGCCCTTTTTAAAGATAAGTTCAAAAGGTCCCCCTCATGTCCCTTATGCCAAATTGCATCTCCCCCTTCACTCTCCATGGCCCCCATGCCAAGATCTGCCCTTCCATCCACTCCCCATGTCCCTCATGCCCACTAGGCCAAGCTCTGATCTTCCATCCACCCCCTGTGGCCTCTCATCACCCCCCCACCCCACCCCCACCATGCCAAGCTATGGCACTTCCAACCCCATTGATCCACTGTACATTTTCTAGAAAACAATGATACCTATAGTGTAAAAAAAGACCCTTGAAAAAAGTCATTCATTGAGAAGTTTCTCCTGTTGAAAAAAAGTCTGAAGTACAAGGTAATAGAAGTGTCAATCATCCAGGCCCTTTGATGTTTCAAAAACCACAAACCACGAGCCCTTGAAACCACTTAACTTGTGTGAACAAACTCTGCGAAACTGACAGTAGAGATCAAAGAACCTAAGCTGTCAATCAAATGTTTCCTCTGGGGTGCAGGTATTTTATTATTATAATAGCTGTCTGGGCTCTCAGCCAAGCCTCATTATGTGGGTAGGGGGCTTAAGGTGACATGGATGGGGCATGAGGAATATTTGGAGGACGTAGGGGGTGTGAGGGTTGAGGGTTGGAGGGCCATTGTGTTTTTCGTTTCACTGGACCAAGTCTAGTTTTAAACAGCCCATCTCCACACTTCTTCCAGGGTCAGCTGATTCGACTCCAGCTCACATCAAGCCCCCAGCAATGAAAACCCTGCCTTTCCTGACACTTTCTCCCGAGGTGGGTTAGCCAAACCAGGAATTTTCCTGATTTTCCCCTACCTGCCTCAAGGATGAAAATCCAGATGGTTAACTCTGTTAATCTCTCCGACTATACTGAGTACTGACTTGCTCTGTATGTCAGCATTTTCTCTTTTTATTTCAAATTTCCAGCATCCACAGTGTTGTTGCAGTAACAGATGTGTTACATTGTGTGAAACATTGACAATAGGTTTGATTACATGATGAGACCAACGGTTGAATTCACCAATCCTTTGGCCTTGTTTTAGGAATAATTTATATAGTTTATAATGTGAGAAATATATTTTTAAGTATTTTGTCTCACCTTTTTGTAATTTCACAGGATAGAGGTTTGTAGTTCATTAAGGTATTGGTGAATAGCAATAAAGATTTACCCTGCAGGTCATATTTGGATGTTTTATTCTGTAGCCAAGACTGATGATTTTATTGCCCATACTTGATATTTAAGCTATATATGTAAAAACTGACATACATGACACTTAATGGTCAGTCATAGTATGTGTTGTCGATACAAAATGGACCAGTGATAGAAGACTAGAGGCAATGAGGTGGTAAGTATAGCTGGCAGAGGTTGCAGACATAGAAGCATTTGGAATCATCTTTGGCCAGAAGTGCCGAGTGGATGATCCATCTTGGCCTCCTCCTGATGACCCCAGCATCTTTGATGCTAATCTTCAGGCAATTCAGTTCACTCCATAAGTTATCAAGAAATGGCCGAAGCACTAGATATTGCAAAGACAATATCCTGGTAATAATATTAAAGACTTATGCTCCAGCAATAGCCATGCCCCTAACCAAGCTGTTTCAGTAGAGCTACAACCTAGCCAACAATGTGAAAAATTGTTCATATATATCATGTCCACAAAAAGCAGGGCAAATCCAATCCAGCCAACTGCCACCCCTTCAGCCTCCCTCTCAATCATCAGCAAAGTGGTGAAAGGAGTCATCTACAATGTTATCAGCTGGCACTTACACACCAATAACCTGCTCAATGATGCTCAGTTTGGGTTCCACCAGAGCCACTCAGCTCCTGAACTCACTACAGCCTTGGTCCAAACAAGGCAACAAGAGCTGAACTCAAGAAGGTAGATGACATCAAGGCAGCATTTGGTACATTGTGACATCAAAGAGCCATGGCAATATTGAAGTCAATGGGAATCAGGGGGGAAACTGTGCATTGGTTGGAGTCACACTAAGCACAAAGGAAGATTGTTGTGGTTGTCAGAGGTCAATTATCTCAATCTCAGGACATTGCTGCAGGAAATCCTCAGGGTAGGGTCTTAGGCCCAATCATCTTCAGCTGCTTCATCAACACCTCCCTTCTACCACAAGGTGAGAAATGGGATGTTCGCTGGTGATTGCACCATTCACAACTCCTCAGATACTGAAGCAGTCCGTGCCTGCATGGGAAAGGTCCTGGACAATGTTCAGGCTTCGGGTGATAAGTGGCAAGCAACATTTGTGCCACACAGGTGCCCGGCAATGACTGTATTCAACAAGAGAGAATCTGACCATCGCCCCTTGACATTCAATAACATTACCATTGCTGAGGGGATTACTGGGGGTTACCATCGATCAGAAACACAACAGGACCAGCCAAATAAATACTGTGACTACAAAAGCAGGTGGGAATTCTGCATTGAGTAGCTCTTGACTCCAAAGTCTGTCCACCATCTACAAGGCACAAGTCAGGAGTGTGATGGAACTTGCCTAAATGAACACGTTTTCAACAACACTCAAGAAGCTCAACACCATCCAGGACAAAGTAGCCTGCTTGATCGTCACTCCATCCATCGCCTTAAACATTCACTCCCGTCACCACCGATGCACAGTGTCAGCATTGTGTACCATGGGCAAGATGCACTGCAGCAACTCGCCAAAGCTCCTTTGACAGCACCTTCCAAACCCGCGACCTCTACCACCTAGAAGGACAAAAGCAGCAGATACACAGGAATGCCACCACATGCAGTTTCCCTCCAAGTCACACACCATTCTGACTTGGAAGTATATCACCGTTTCTTTGCTGTCATGGGATCAAAATCATAAAATTCCCTTCCCAGGAGTACTGGGAGTACACCTGCACCAAATACACTGCAGCTTTTCAAGAAGGTGGCTCACCACCTTCTCATGGGCAATTAGGGATGGGCAACAAATGCTGGCCTTGCCAGTGAGGCCCACATCCCATGAAAGAATGAAGGAAAATAGAGCAGTTCAGCTGAGGAGAGATTTGTAAACAAGGATAACAACATTGAATGTAATGCACTGGAGGATGGAGTCATTGGAAAATAGTTGATATGGAAGTGAATCTTGGTGGAGGAAGTACCCAGCAGAATTTTGAACAACTTGGAGTTCGTGTTGTGATTGGGCCTGGGAGACAAGTGAGGATGACACTTGAGATTCAAACCTGAAGTCAGAAAGGTGTGCATAATGATTTTAGTGACAATGGAGATATGGTAAAGGCAGAGGTGAATACTATTGTGGAAATGAAAATTGGTTGTCTTGGTGATCAATAGGAAATGGGGTTTGAAGATCTAAAAGTGAAACAGGGCACAGGTTGGATAACGTTGTGTCAGCCTAAGTGGGTAGTTGACAGAGGGCGAGGGAGTGGGCCCAGCTATCAAATCAGAGGCTGGAGTGAATCAAACAGGATGGATTTGGTTTTGTCTATCTTCAATTGAATGAAGTTGTGTCTTATCATGACTTGATATCAAGGCAGGCTGTATCGATTGTGGGACAAAAAGTGATGGCAGGAAGGTAGATCTGGGCATTGTCAGCACAGATATGGAAGCTGTCTTCAGATCTATGGTATGAGCATGGAACCAAGGGTAACTCTCCAAGTGGTTACACAGGAACAGCAGAAGATGCCATTGCAAGAGAAGTGCCAGCTGTATTGTCATAGTAGTGGAAATAAGTGACAGCAGGTGCCATGAAATCACATAATGGAGGATGCCACAGAGAGTTTAGGAAAGATGCGGAGGGCTAGCACACAATGGTCACAATCACAAAGGATATCATTAGTAACTTTTACTTAGATGGTTTTGATAACATGGGCAGGCCTGAAACCAAATTGAAGGGACATGAACAGGAATGAAGGGATGGGTGAGCATAGAGGTGGATGCTGATAATACATTTATGGACCTTGGAGAGGAATAGGAAGTTGAAGATTGGCAATGACTGGACAGGATGGAGGATTGTTTGTGGATTTATTGAGAAGGGGCTGCTGATGATAGCTTTGATGACTGAATGAACACAATCCGAAGAATGAGAGCTCATGAGAAAATGTGATTGAGGATTGGGTTAATGAAAAATGGTTGTGCGGTTAAGAGTTGGCTCTAGAGGATCTCAAGTGCTATATCTGCCTGTCATGCACACATACCCTTACATCTCTATTTCTAATATTTGCTTCTTTTAAACCTGCCCTGAGTAAAAGTTTGTACATAACAAGAAGCAGAATCCATAGGTGGGAAGGGATGCTGCAACATTTGACTCCTTTATCAGGAACACATGTAGACATTGAAGGAAACAGAAAACAGGAATGTTGGAACTCTTTCCCACGCTCATGGCTTGCCTCAATACTTGCCTTTCATTCCTGAGCTTTTTACTCACTCATTCACTCCTCACACACAGGTTTCATTGCTGAAATGTATGCCTATCATATTCAAGTATTTTACAATAGAAAGATCTGTTTCAAGTGACAATGCTATGAAAGTGTGGAGTATTACCTCCTAGCACTATTAGGGGTTTTTCTTGATCGGGAGTACTTCTCAATTAAACTCTTTCAACCTCAGGTAGAGGAAGCCAGAATCCAAAGACTTTTAACTGAGTCTGCAGAATCTGATCAGTCCCTCTCTGAAGGAAAAGAGCCAGTCGAGATCACTACCTTCTCCTAGATTGCCTTTTGTGTAATAAGTTACAGCCAGATTGTAATTTTCCCAGATGTTATAAGGGTCTGGGTGAAAATTCCTCAGTTATGTACTCCTCCACCGGAAAGGATTACGGAGTTGAGTTCTTCAAGTTATTGATACAGAAAATATAAATTTGTTAAAAGAACAAAGATACGATCTAACATTTAGGTAGAAAACATAAATTGCAACATTAGATAGATCAAGGAAAAGAGAAATAACTAGGCCTTTTTTCCAATAGAGAATCCATGTTTAAGCTTAATTGTTACAGATATAGGGCAAGATTTTTCTCTGGGCATATGGGCGTGCACCCAACACGTCCGAGCGTGAAATAAAACGTGTTGGCGTCGGCTGGGTGTGCCGATGTCAACGTGGACTCTCACGATAGTTAGATCGGCGGGTGCATGCCAGAGTTGGCAGCGCACCCATCGACAATTAAATTCCTATTAAGGCCGTTAAGTTGACAATTGTCCTGAATTTTGACGGGCAGACGAAAAGTCCAAGTGGCCTTTCCTTTTTTTAAGGAAACCTCAGCAACAGGAAGAATGAGATTTCCTAAAGCAAATAAAAATAAAATAAAAATTTAACACTTGAATTAAAAACATGTCCCTGCTTATGTGACAGAGTCACATGAGGGGACATGTTTTATGTCATTTTTATTTTGTGCTTTAGTAGTTTTAAACACCGCTTCAACTCCCTGAGGCAACTCCGTGCCTCAGGGAGATTAAAGTGTTCTTTCGCACACATGCAAAGAACGTGCTAGGCCCACTCATACTCCCCCCTCCCCCGTCCACTGCCGCTCACGTTCCACACTGGGTGGGCTTTAATTAGCCCACCCACGTAAAATCTCAGTGCGGTGCCAATCGCAGGTGGCAGTCAGCTTCCCAGCCACATCCCCACCCCCGCCAAGGGCAAAATTCTGCCCATAATATTTTAAGAAGAATATACATCAAATATTAAAGTAAAATTACTTTAACCCCCAAGTGTGTGAGAATCGCTCAGTTCACAAAACAAATCTAAAATATCTGAATTGTCTTTAGATAGAGTAAATTCTGAGGCTGTATAATTAATTTCTTACATAGAGAGGTTTTCCTTTGGTTATGACGAGGCTACTCCAATTAATTTCCCATATTTGGTATACTTGATATAATTGTTCAATCCCATGAATTCATGGCTTGACCTGTCTTTGGAAGATGAGATCTAGCCAACAATCACGCTGGTCAATAGTCATTAAGATGGTTTCATCTGAAATAATATGTCTTGGAACCTAAAGTTCTTTTATCTGATTGTGGTTTTAGTTATCAGTGCCTGCATTGTATGCTTTATGTGTTGGTGTATGCAGGAAAAAAAATACATGGTACCTTTTTTTTGGGTTGTGTGTACTCCTTTCAGTGAATTCACATTGGTGAGAAGGAGGCTGAGCCTCATCATGTCTTTGTAAGCTACTTTTGACTTTAGTTAAAAAGAAATAATATTTTACCTGAGTTTGCAGGAAACCTCATATGGTTGCATTATAACCGTATCCTTTTACTCTTATTCCTTCACAAAGATCTTCTACTCAATTAGTGGAGGTGGTGTTATAACCCACTGCCCAGCACTCTGCATCACTTTTAATGCAGACTTTCTGCAATAGAGTAAAATGGGTTTCAATGGAAATAAAATCTGAGAGAGGTGTAAAAGGATTGTCGACTGACTACCTCTCATTTTACTCTATTGCACAAAGTCAAGATCTGCTCCACACGCTCCAGAGGAAGCAGCTGGGGAGCTGGAGGAGGGACAACAGTTTTGTGACATTCTCTTTCAGGACTCGCAGCCTCTGTCTTTTGGACAAGTCTGGGTAAAATTGTGCAGACGTGTACAGACAGGTGGCAACGTAACAATAGGCCCTAAATGAGTATTTAAAATGCAAGTATACCTATCTTCCCTCCTGAATCTCCTCTTCCAAAACCTAAGTACATCAGGATGCTCAGAAGGATATCCATGTAGTCCTCCCAAAATAAAGTAACATGAGAGAAGCAAGCACAGCATATGAAGTGCAGCTTTAAGAAGCTTTCCTTGTAGAGATCCTAAATAGTTACATGAAACAAAACTAAGCAACAGAGAAGCTAAATAGGAGCGCATCCAAAAATTAGGATCTAAACTAAACAGCAGATATTGCCAACAATGTATCAAATGCTAAACGATGAAGTTCTTAAGAGCCAAGAACAAACAAGAGAGAAGGTACCTCTGGAGTGTCGGGAGTGCTGTTCTGATGTTCCAGAAATTTTGAAACTTCATCTTAATTTTTATGTTTTAAGCTCCTTGTGAGCTTTGTGTACAATACATGCATAAGCTCTCAATAATTATCCTAGTTCTGATAGATGTGATAACATACAGCCTCCTCGGAATGCTAAGTGGGTCTCAATGCCCTGTAACGCCAGGCAGCAGCACCCGAAGTGCAAAAGAGCTATGAACACCACCGACCGCATCATCATTAGTAAGGTAATGTGTAATCTGGTTTTAGGCTGCCATTGAAAACACAATATCATAGAATTTTACAGCGCAGAGGAGATCCAAAATGCATGTGTCAGCTCTTTGAAAGTGCTATTCAATTAGTCCCACTCCCCTGACTTTTCCCCTAATGCTGCAATTGGCTCCCCGTCAAAATAGTAAATCCAGGAATCTCTAGGATGCTGTTGGAAGTAAGGTTGGAAAGTACAAGCGAAGATGATGAGATTTGATGCTTTGTCACCAAGAAGAGGAGTTTGGAATTTCTATTAATCTCCAAGAAAATCCTGGAATATTAAGAATATTTGAGTTTGGGAAGTGGGGGAGAGATCTGGTTATTCTAAAGGTGATCTAGCCAAATCTGGAATTGCACTATAAAGTCAATTCTTCAACAAGTGTGCTGGGAAGCCTTGAATCAGTGGCAGTACTCGCAACTCTGAATTCAAAGTTGTGCGTTCAAATACCTATCCAGACAAATGGTCTGGATTTTGTGGACAGCTCTGAAGGAACAGCATTAACTATTCATCTCATTGACTGCTGCTTACAGTTTTCATAGGCTTTAGAGCACAGACTCGCTTTAAGCCAGCGTCTGATCTAGCATGGTGCCCTCTACAGGGCAAGAAACAGTGAGACTGGACTGCAGGATTCTTACTCAGACATGCAGAGCCTGAATCAGGAAGTAAAACGCGGAGATATAAATTTGCATGAAATCAGGTACAGAAAGCAAAAGAAAGATTGGGAAATACAGATGGGATTAAGAAAGAGATATAAAAGAGAGAGACAGAAAAAATTTATTAAAAATACCTTTTAAATCCTCAACAATAATTATTTTCTAATTTTGCAGGAGTCACACTTGGCCATATCTGTTCAAAAACATGATTACACACAGTCTGAGAGAAGCCATACTCTTGTTGTCTCCAGGCAACAAACCGTCCTGCTTGTAACTCTGCAATATCCGGATGACATTCTTTCAAGCTGCACATCTCAAGCCAATATACTGAAAGATAGCTGGCTCGATTATAAATGAAGAACCATGGCATCATGGAGAAAACACTTGAAAGGTGAAGATCCCAGCTGGCTACACTGGTTTCTCTGATAAATAGCAGCAGCTCTTCCACCCTATTGATGTAACTACTCAAGAACTGAAAAATCATGCTGTTTTTGCTATTAGCAACAATGTCGTTGTAGCGACTGATGAGTGTCTGAAATCACTCAGAATTGAGGATGTCATGGAAATCATCATTGGGAAAGGCAAGTTCAACTAGATTGTAAGCCAGGTCTTGCTCATCTGGTAGAGTGTTGATGTAGGCCTGCCATTTGAATCCTTGTAGAGCTTTAAACATAATCTTATGAATCCAAAGATAAAAGCAAAATACTGCAGATGCTGGAAATCTGGAACAAAAGCAGGAAATGCTGGAAAAACTCAGCAGGTCTGGCAGCAAGTGTGGAGAGAGAAACAGAGTTAATGTTTCGAGTCCATATGCCTCAAGCGTCATACGGATTTGAAACGTTAACTCTGTTTCTCCACAGATGCCGCCAGACCTGCTGAGTATTTCCAGTATTTTCTGTTTTTGTTGCTTGTGAATCCTAACACTCCTATTGTAATGATGGTCCTCACAACACTATTGACAGAACCAGCTACAATCAGCTTAGATTAATTAGATTTGCAGATGCTAGTCCTGAAGACTAGCATCTGCAAATCTTTGCCTGATGCAAACTATAAATGCCATTGTGAAGAATAAGCCTCTACACGAAGAGGGTTTTTGTCCAGCAAATCTCCTGGGCCTTTGCATAAATTGCTTGGTCCATTAATACAACAATCTTATCCAATCTGAGTTTGCCTGTAATATTAACACTTCGTTGCAAGGTTGTGTTCACTGTACTGAGCTCAGCAGGTCTCGCACCATTGACTGGGAGATAGCTTACCATTCATTGCTTTGATGCAATTTCTGCATATTTTTATAACAATGTTTTGTACAAAATGCTCACTTTTTACAGATGGGAACATTGATTTTTGTGATAAGTAGTATTTAAACAAATGCTGTAAAGTTGAAGTACTTCTAAGGTGGGCACTGTGGAAATGATTTTTTTGAGACTTGGACCACAGTCTATAACTTTGATGCTATTTTTGGTGTGGAACTGGTCAACAAATTGAGCAAACTCCTGTCTTTGCATTCATTTCCGTGCTGAGCCTATAGGCAGGGACTGTGCAATGTACCCTGTGAAAGTGCACTTTCTAACAGCAACTTCAAAACTTCTGCGCACAAGCTTGAGTTGCCGTCTGCTTTATCCCGTTATAACAATAAGTGCGGGTAGCCTGATCATTATACTTATCACAAGATCTGGCCCATTACCAAGCTGACAATTCAGCTTCGTACTGATGATGTCCTGCACCTTTGAAGGTGCCACCATTCAGATGAGATGATTAACAGAGATGAGGGGAATGTAAAATACCCCTCGGCACTATTCAAAAAAGAACAAATGATGAGCTATCCCCAGTATCCTGGTCAATATTTATGCCTCAACCAAAATTACTGAAAAAACAGATTATCAGGCTATAATGTCATTGTTCTCCATGGGGTTTTCCGAGTGCAGATTTAATGCCTTACAGCAGTTACTACACTTCAAAAGTGCTTATTGGTTGTGAAGTGCTTTGGAATGTACTGAAGTCAGGAAAGATGCTATATAAGCGCAGGATTTTTCTTTTTAAGTATTTGACCCATCCCATTGACAGTAAAATTCCACAGGTTTTCTTCCGATTTGCCATCACAGCTTGTAGAGGATTGGAAGAGCCTCCAGAGGAACTGTGTACACAGCTGGTTCCATCAGTTTACTCCATTTCCATAGAGACTCCCATTGGGCTGCTGCCAGTGCTCCGATGAGGGAATGGAATTTCAGGGTCATTTGCTTTTGATTTTTATTCCATAAGCTTGTGAGGAGTGGCAATATTCAAGGTGATGAGTGTTTCAGGAATGGTAAGCTATTGGCGCACATCTGCTTACAAATTGCTATCCTGCTCCTGTCATCATTGAAAAGGACTAAAGCTGTGCTTCCTCAAAGGAGGAGGTGAAAATTCAGAAGGCAAGTAATCCTGGCCCACTTTGGAATGCCTTATTCGCCAACTTGGGCAGAACACTCCACCCTGCTTAAGTAATGAATAGTGTGTCGCACCTGAACGTGACCCATTAGAAAACACGATACAATATTTTGTCTGAGGCATTTGTCTTTGGTCTTTCATAGGATTGGTTGAAATACAAAATTTGGCACTTAAAGCACATTCCAAGATATGGAAGTTCAACCATTCCCTGAGGGGTGTATTTCCATAAAGAGTGGGGGCTGCCCTACTGCCTGCCATAACTTGGTAAAAGGTTCTCATGAACTGTATTTATACTGTTTCCTGAGATTTCAACAGATCTTCATCCAAAGATGAACAATTAGGAAAACTTGGACAGTAATTTAAGCACTGAGTGTTTATTTTAAAGATCAACCATTCCATACATAGAGAGTAATAGGCTGATGTTTAAAAATGAATTCTGTGAACATAAACTTTCTTCTCTATTTTATTCAAATCCATTCATGCTTTTGAATTCTTACAGCCTGGTTGCCTTGTATATTTTAAGACTTTGTTGCAGGATGAGATCGTTGTCACTTGGGGCAGAATTTTCTGCCTGTCGAGCGGGCGGGCCTGACCCAATCTCCGGTGGGTGGGGAGCCGATTCCTGCCGGAGAAGTGGGTCCTGCCGCCATTTTACATGGGCGGGCCAATTAAGGCCCGCCCAGCATGATGCCCGCCGGGAAACGCTATGCACTTCCTGTGTGGGCAGGAAAGGGATTTCCCAAATGCAAGAGTGCGCTCTTTCGAGCCTGCGCACGAAAGAGCGTCCATCTCCCTGAGGCTAAGTGCTGCCTCAGGGAGATCGTTGACATCTGTGTAAAGTTTAAAAATAGAAAAATAAGAAAACCCTTAACATGTCCCCCTCATGTGATAATGTCACATGAGATGGGACATGTTAATAAATTTCACTCAAACTTTATTAAAATTTTTTAAACCCTACATGAAAGCCGGTGGATGAGGTTTCATGTTTTTTCAGAAGCCCGCTGGGGCTCCTGGCCTGCCCGCCAGCCTTAAGGTTGGACAGGCAGGTCCTTTAATTGTTTTAATTATCCTGTCAATGGCCTCAATTGGCCATTGACAGGATGGTGGGAGGACAGCTGATCACGCTGTCCGCCCACCTTCCTGAATATTTAAAAGGGGTGCGGTGACATCAGGGGTTCCTCCCGCATCATTTTCACATCGGAGGGCGGGCCCCAACCCCTGCTTGCCGACAGAAAAATTCAGCCCTTGATGACAGTGGGCAGGATTTTCCAGAATTGCACTAAGTGCAGATGCGGGTGGGTAAAATGGAGTCCTACCCATTGATGAAAATGGTGTGTTTTCACGCCGTATCTTCCTGAGCCTGCCTCATTATATATTCACTCCCATGAAACACGCCATTTCCATGGCCGGCGAGCTCTCATTCACCCGCTCGCCATCACCCCGCTGTTGTATCATGCCGGCCACCATCTTTAAAAGGCAGCCACCAGCTCATCATCACCAGCTCACCACCACAGTCCAGGAGATATGGCCAACAAAGGCAAAAAGACTGCAGCACCTGCTTCAACAATGGGTTCCTCGAGTGACTGCTGGATGCCGTGGAGGCCCACCAGGATGTGCTCTACCCTCGCTCTGGCTGCAAGATGGGCAGCAATGTCACCAACCTGGCTTGGGAGGCATTGGCAGCGGTGGTCAGCGCGAACGCCCTGCAGAGGAGGACAGCCACCCAGTGCCGCAAAAGGATGAATGATCTCCTCCGTTCCGCCAGGGTAAATCACTCTTTTCATCACTCCCAACTCACACACTCACAAACCCATCACATATTCACAGGGCCCTCACTCACTGCCAATGCAATGAACATCACCATTCACTCTTTCACACACGCTGTCATTGTCCTCATCCCGTCCATGGGACCACTCGCCACCCACACAGGCAAGGCATACTTATCATCTGGTCCAGTAGGTGTCCTGATACACTCTCCCCATCTCTATCCATGCAGGACAAACTGGCTCACAACAGGAGGGAAAGGTCACAGACAGGTAGGTGGCAGGATGCCGGAATTCAAAGCTCTGACAGAATTTGAAAACAGAGCCATGCAGCTGGCCGGTGATGACCAGGACCAGTCCTGTGCTGACAGTGAGGTTGGTGCTGCTCTATCAAGTGACAATTCAGCAGTGCAATATCTATCGGATAACCATGCTGGGAGTGGTATGTCCTCTTTGACAGGCCACCGCCATGCACTAATTATCTCCCCTTGCTTTCACATCTGCCAAACAGCTGACAGAGTCCGTGACGCAGGGCTGTTGCGAAACATGTCGGCATTGATGGACGATATGGCAGGGTTCCAAGAGCCTGGCCTATTAATTCTATGCTAATGTATTACAATTAGCTCCCTGCGACCAATGGAGTGAATTGCGGCCCGCCCCTGGCAGGCTGAGAGGAAGACCACAACCTGCCTTCACACTGTCATGAAGTGGGTGCAGCCATATTTTCCACCTATCACGCCCACCGCCAATGGGCTCGGAAAGTTTCGTCCAGTGTAACAACCTTCTTTTCTGAAATACCTTGTAAATGTTTGATTCAAACCACTGGATGCTATTATACAGAATGTGAGCAAATTTCTGTATTTCAATCTGTTTCCAAAGAGGTATCATCACCATTATGGAGAATAAATTGTAACTGCTTCTTCCTGCATGATTATTGCGACAATGTAATGTCATTATATCATCAGCGTCATAATGTCCTTGACACAGATGGCACAGATCTCCTTCTATGTTGTAACCATTCTATGACGCTACGATTATGGCATCGTCTGCAGGAAATTTAAAGAAACATAACATTATTACATCAGAAATGGCAGTTGCATTCCATGCAATTATTTTTTCCCATTTTTTATTTGCTGGGCTATGGTTTCACAAATGCTAACCTCCAACTGATGCTTTTCCCAGATGGTATCGTTCATACATGATTCCTGATAGTGAAACCTTGATTTTCCAATTGGGCACAAGTAGGACGGAACCTCTTGGAAAATTGGGAAGCGTTCCACTAGTTCCGCTTTACTGTGCTATCGTCTGCTGTCACTTCTAAGGCTGTACAAACGCCTGTCCAAAAATAGGGGCGTTGAGAAGGAGGAAGAGATTTTAAGAAGCTGCAGATCAAAATCCCTTGCATCAGAATATAGTTTATTTCTCTTTTTTTTTGCAAAGATTCTCTATGAATGACTTGTATCAGTTGCTGTGGGCCACCTGCTTTTCCATCACTTTTTCACATAGGCACAAGATGTTCCTTGTCGGTCAATCACTTTTATCTTTGCTTTTCAGAAGATGAAGAGGAGCAATGGATGAAAACTAGGCTGACCAGAAAGCACTGAAAGCAAACATCGCCCAACCACCAGGTCACAGGACAGAAGCAGTGGCACCAAACCTATATTTGTTGGAAGAGCTACACCTTCAGAGACTTTGCTATATTGAGGACTATTACCACATGCTGCAACATGACCACAGCCTACGCTACCACAGGCACAGCACTGCCAATGGCTACCTTCAACTTTGAGATCCTAATCAGATTGTATTGCAAGATACTTCTATATGGGTTCCAGCACCTTGAATATATCACTGGTGTGCTCTGTTATCACTCTGCTGTCATTCTAGGCTGCCACTGCAAACATTAATAACAATTGTCAATCAGCTGTGCATGGGTGCCTTAAGCAATTCACTGATGTACTTTTTGATAGAACAAGGAATTTTACACCTTCCCCATATTATTTTGCATCCACCAGGACAGCTTGATGGAGCCACAGTTTAATACAATACCTCCAACAATGCAACACGGCCACTGTACTGCACTGAAGCGTCTGCTGAGGGTGGAACATGGAGCCACAGTTTTATGCCTCAGAAATCAGAGCACCATAACTGGATCAAACTGACGCATGGAAGGTAAGAATTGCTAGTAACAAGCAGATATATTTTGAAATGCATTTTGGAATGAAATATGGCAGTGAAGCTCTTTAACCCAAGTCTTTATTCTGCAGGAGATTGTAAACTGCTATCTTTATCCAGTTGCTTTCTAATGACCTATATGAGTGAACCAATTAGGGGTGATTCAAATTAGAAAATTAGTTTTCAAACATATCTTCTAAGAGATTATGCTTTGAGGGAAGTATATTACCTTAGAAACTTTAAAATTGTTCACTGTTTTTAATGAGATTCAATATATCTCCCTCAGGAATTGTAATACGATCATTTCATTTTCGCAGTGAGTTAGACATGGTTGTATCTAGAGCTCTTATATTTTTTTACACTTATTCTGAGAGTAGGATGTTGAGCCTGTGTTTCTTCATGTGCATGATATTTCTAGATGCTTTATATCCTTTTGCAACATTTGTTTCCTTAAGGTTTATGGAATAAATTATGTAACCCCAAGCGCATGTGTTGGCTGCCCCAAATTGTTTCCTATCTTTTCTGGTTTTGCCCCTGTGACCTGAAGATACTAATGATTACTTTGTTATAGTTCTGAGGGCAGTTACAGCCATCTTTATCTCACCTAAGTGGCCCACACATTGAGTGTCAGCAGGCTATAGGACCAGGAAGAACATCATTGCCAGAATAGTGCTGTGGATGAAATGCTATTACAATTAGTGGTGGTGGTGGTGGGGATGGGGTGTGTGGGGGGGAGGGGGAGTGGCGGTATCAGTTAACTGGATGAAAGATCTAAATCAGAGACTGTTGGGAATGCTAATCATCGAAATACTTATGGAATCTTCTCATCTTCATACTCCTCTCTCCCTTGCCTCCACACACACATACACACACACACACACACACACACACACACACACACACACACACACATACACACATACACAAACACACACACCCCACTCCACCCCACCAGGCTACCTTGTCTATCTGCACATAATTGCAATTGCTTAATGTTGAAGATCATGATAGGTGGGCAATTGGTCTCTCAGGACTTTCTTCTGTTAGATGAGCCCGTATTGTATGGTGATGAATCACATGCTTATTCAACCAGAAAGGCAGGGCTGTAATAAAAGAGCTCTAGGTCACTTGCAATTAACTTCTGGCTTCAACAAAAACCTTATACATGGTGCTTTCCATTGCTGCTTTTACTCTTTCTCAAACAAATGGCTCATGATCACAACACTCATTGATACTAACCTAGAAAATTGGCCAAAACTGACAAAGTGCTTCAAAAAGAGCTGACAACTCGAGAATAATTTTGACAGGCAGTTGCATGGGTTCTGTAAATTACGTTGTCGGAATTCACAACATGGTAAATTTTACACATCTGCATGCCCAACACCAACAGGAAGCAGTTTTTGTGAAGCTGCAGATCCACAGCCTCTGATTTTCCATCCAGTAAAAGGAGTGTACCGAGTTAGCTACTCTCAATCAGGAAAGCTGTGAGGCATTCTAATTGGACTTAGTGAGCATCGGTCAAGGATCCTGCTTCTCATGCTGTCGGATGACACCTGCAGGATTTGCACACCTGTAGACATTGGTTGAATGCGGGGTCAGCTTCAGCTGTAATGGCAGGCCTCACCCCACCGGCCTTCCCCCCACCACCACCCCAAACCCCGTGGTCAAAGAGCCTATTAGCAATTTCTGTCTGTTGTTATATGAATATTGCCCACTTGTGCGCTGTTCTGGAACACTGACAATGCCTGTGGAAATATAGGTTAATAGGTTTTAAGGAGAAATTTAAAGGACAGAGAGTTGGATGGGATTAGGGAGCTTCAAAGGACAATCTGGAGTTTTCTTCTGCTGAGACAATTGGAGCTTTCAAGATTTAGATAAATACAAAAGCAAAATACTGCAAATGCTGGAAATCTGAAATAAAAATGGAAGACACTGTAAATACTCAGCATCCGTGGAGAGAAACAGAGTTAGCAGTTCAGGTTGATGACCCTTCACTAGAACCAAGGAGAGATAGAAATGTAATTGGCTTTGAGAAAATGAAAGTGGCAAGGAGAAGGAAGAACCAAAAGGGAAGATCCGTGATAGGGTGGATGGAAGGAGAGGATTGAATGACAAAAGATTTCAAGTTACAAAAGCTAACAAGAGTGGTACTGAGTATAGTAAAGAAACAAAAGATGTGTCTAGATGAGGTGAGAATGACTGCATAGCAGCGGTCCAAATGCAACATGAAGGAATATAGAAAGAAACGAGAAAAAAACCAAACCAACAAAAAAAGAAACAAAATGGAGGCAGAGGTTATGACCTAAAATTGTTGAACTCAGTGTTAAGTCCAGAAGTTTGTAGAGTGCCGAGTCGAAAGGCAAAGTGCTGTTTCTTGAGCTTGCGTTGAACTTCATTGAACAGAAAGGACAGAAAGATCAGAGTGGGAGCAAGGTGGAGAATTGAAGTGAGACGGACCTTCCTACACTTTCCATATTTTGGTTTTATCTGAGATAAATGCATTTTTGTTATCTGAGGATATCAAAGGATATGGAGCTTGCCACAGGTAAATGGAATGGAGGTACAGATCAGCCATGATCTAACGGAATCAGGAAGCAGATGCAAAGGACTGAATGGCCATTTCCTGTTCCTATATTCCTGGGTAGGTCCTAGTACAGCATGCCTGGAGTAAAGCAACAAAGAATTTGGATTGGAATACTGGGCTGAAGGAGCTCACAGAGATAGAGTGAGACAAATCATAGAGGGATTATAGCTGAAGATGGGGATTTAAATGTAATGTTTTTGAGGAGATGGAGCCAATGTAAATTAATGAGGACAAGGCTGATGAACAGCAAAACTAGTTTAGGGCAGAATACATGAAGCAGGTTTTGAAAAGCTTGTGTTTATGATGGGTGTAGGTTTGGGGTTCAGCAACAACTTACATGTACTTAAAGCCTTAATATAATAAAACATCCCAAGGCCCTTCATATAAGCATTATAAAACAAAGTTTGAAACTGAGCCAGTAAGAAGGGCATGGGAGTAGTTGAATTGAAGATGAAGTTGGCGTCATATTTATCTCAGTGGAGATGTGGCGAGGGTAAGGGCCAGAGTTGGCAATGATGAAACAAATAGTGTTGATAATGGATAATTCAGGGTTGAATAGGCCAGCAAGATCTTTCATGGGATGTGGCCTTGCTGGCTAGGCCATCCCTAATTTTCCTTCAGAAGGTGGTGACATGCCGCCATCTTGAACCACTGCAGTCCACCTGGTGTAGGTACACCCACGGTGCTGTTAGGAAGGGGGTTCCAGGATTTTGATCCTGCAACGGTGACGGAACGATAATGTAGTTCCAAGTCAGGATGATGTGTGGCTTGGAGGGAACCTGCAGGTGATGGTGTTCACATGCGTCTGCAGTCCTTGTCCTTCTAGGTGCTAGAGGTTGCAGGTTTGCAAGGTGCTATCTAAAGAGCATTTTGTATATAGTACAAAGTGCTATCACTGTGTATCAGTGGTGGCTGGCGTGATTTTTTAAGGTAGTGGATAGAGTGCCAATTAAGCATTTGTTTTGACCTGGATGGAGTCAAGCTTCTTAAGTGTTGTTGGAGCTGCATTCACCCAGGCAAGTGGAGAGTATTCAATCACACTCCTGATTTGTGCCTTGTTGATGATGAACTGGCTTTGGGGAGTCAGGACGTGAATTACTCATGGCAGAAATAATAGTCTCTGACCTGCTCTTGTGTCAGTTTCTAGTCAACGGCAATCCTCAGGATGTTGATGGTGGTTCAGCAATGGTCATGCCATTGAATGCCAAGGGGAGATGGTTAGAATCTCTCTTGGTTGGAGATGGTCATTGCCTGCCATTTGTGTGGTGTAATTGTTACTTGCCACTTATCAGCCAAAGACTGAATGTTGTCCAAGTCTTGTTGCGTGCAGGCGCAGACACTTCAGTATTTCAGCAGTTGTGAATGGTACTGAATGTTGTGCAATCATCAGCAGACATCCCCTTTTTCTACCTTATGTTTGAAGGGAGGTCATTGGTGAAGCAAGCTCAGGAAACTACCCTGAGGAACTCCTGCAGCGATGTCCTGAGACTGAGGTGAGTGGCTGCAATCATCTTCCCTTGTGTTGGGTATGACTCCAACCAGTGGAGAGTTTTTCCACCGATTCCCATTGACTCAGTTTTGCAAGGGCTTCTTGACATCACACTGATATCAAATGCTTCTTTGATATCAAGGGCAGACATTCTCACCTCTCCTCCTCCTTGAGTTCAGCTCTTTTTTCCATGTTTAGACTAATGCTGTTATGAGATCAGGAGCCAACTGGCCCTGGCAGAACCCAAACTGAGCCTCGGTGAGCTGTATAATTGCCGATTGATAGCACAGTTAACGACACCCATCATCACTTTGCTGATGATGGAGATGAGGCTGATGGGGAGATAATTATCCAGATTGGATTTAGAACCATAGAAAAGTTACAGCACTGAAGGAGGCTATTCGGCCCACCTTGTCCATGCCAGCCATTTGTCCTGCTTTTTGTGGGCATGACATACCTGGGCAATTTTCCACATTGTCAGGTAGGTGCTAGTCTTGTAGCTGTATTGGAACAGCTTGGCTGAGGGCACGGCTAGTTCTGGACAACAAGCTTTGAGTACCATTGCTGTGATGTTGTCAGGGCCCATAGCCTTTGCAATATCCAGTGCCTTCAGCCGTTTCTTGATATCACATCAAGTGAATTGAATTGGAATCTGTGACGTTGGGGATCTCAGGAGGAGGCCGAGATGTATCAGCACTTCTGACTGAAGATGGTTGCAAATACTTCAGCTTTGTTTTTGAGAATGGAGATATTTTTGGAGCTTCCTTCTCCTGTCAGTTGTTTAATTGTCCCCCACCATTCACAACTGTATTTGGCAGTAGTATAGAGCTTTGATCTGATCCATTGTTTGTAGGATCGCTTAGTGCTGCCTATCATATGCTGCTTCGGCTGTTTGACATGCAATTAGTCCTGTGTTGTAGTTTCAACAGGTTGACACCATATTTTTAAGTGTGCCTGGTGCTGCTCTTAGCATGCCATCCTGCAGTCTTCACTGAACTAGAGTTGATCTTCTGTTTTGATGGTAATGGCAGAGTGAGGGATATGCTGGACCATGATTTACATATTGTAGTTGAATACAATTCCGCTGCTGATGATGGCCCACAGCGCCTCATGGATTGAGCTGCAAGATTTGTTCTGAATCTATCCCATTTAGCATGGTGGTAGTGCCAAACAACATGTTGGAGGTTTTGCCCAGCACAAAGACAGGAGTTCTTCTTCCCAAGAACTGTACGGCAGTCATTCCTATCTATACTCTCATGGACAGATGCATCTGTGACAGGTCAATTGGTGAGGACAAGGTCAAGTAGGTTTTTCCTTCGTTGGTTCCCTCACCACCTGCAGCAGATCCTGTCTAGCAGCTACGACCTTTATGACTCAGCCTGCTCAGTCTGTAGTGGTGCTACTGAGCCAATCTTGGTGATTGACATTGAAGTCTTCCACCCAGAGTACATTCTGTGCCCTTTCTACCTTTAGTGCTGCCTCCAAGTGGTGTTCAACCTAGAGCAGCAGCCACTCGTCAGTTGTGGGAGGGTGGTAGGTGATAATCAGGAGGAGGTTTCCTTGTCCATGTTTGACCTAATGTCATGAGACTTCATGAGGCCCAGAGTCGATGTTGAAGACTTCCAGGGTAACTCCCTTCCAACTGTATAGCACTGTGCCACCACCTCTGGTGGTCTGTCGTGCTGGTTGCATAGGCGATACCCAGGCATAGTGATGGTGCTGCCTGGGACATTTGATATAGGGTATGATTTTGTCAGTATGACTATGTCAGGCTGTTGCTTGACTAGTCTTTGGAACAGCTCACCCAATTTTGGCTCTAGATCCCAGATATTAGTAAGGAGGACTTTCCAAAATTGACAGGTCTGTGTTTGCCATTGTCATTTCCAGTGTCTAAGTTGATGCAGGTGGTCCATCCTGTTTTGTTCCTTCTTGACTTTTCTGTTGTGGTTTGGTACAAATGATTGTCTTGCTAGTCCATTTCAGAGGCCAGTTAAGAGTCAACCATATTGCTGTGAATCTGGAGTCACATGTCGGCCAGGTGAGGTTAGGATGGCAGATTTCCTTCCCTGAAGGAAGGTTCAGCCTACATGAATGGCTGAGGAGGGGGATGGAGTCAATGGCAATGGAACAAAGTTTGTAGCAAGGGCTGAAGATGATGCTTTGGTCTTCCCAATGTTGAGCTGAAGGAAATTGCAAATAACCCATGATCAGCTGTCAGACAAAGAGTCGAGCAGCACAAGAGATGGCGAAATATGTTGGAGAAATACAACTGGATGTGATCAGCATGCATGAGGAAGCTGGACCTGTGTGTGCAAGTGGTGTTACTGGTATAAAAATGGGGATGAGGAGGGAACCAAGGATGAATCCTTGAGGTCTCCTGAGGGGAAATGGAAGAGGTGCCATTGCTAATGCCATGCCCAGCACCAGCATGTCATATTCTAAACTTCAAGCCAATTTTATATTTTTAAAAACTGGACATTAAGGCTTGAAAAGATGGTCGCTGAAGGTCACCTGACTCTTTTCATGGATTAGATCTAGTCCCATTTCTCAAGAGGGAGCCAAAGAACATTACAGACTGATGTATGTCAATGCCCTTCCCTGAAACCAATCAAAGAGGTATCATTTGATTTGAATGGGTCATTCTAAAACAAAGGCACTGACTGTCTCAAACTGTCAGAGGTGTTAACCCACAACACAGGATGTGGAATCAACATGAACACCACATCTTATTTGGTAAAGGCCTTGAACTTCTGAATAGACATATGGAGACAGCCATGTTTTCTTTGTCTGTTTAAAAGATCAGCTAGGGGCTGAGTGTAGGTAGTTCCACCAAAACCATCAGAACCATTAGTTTATCCAGCCTGTGAACCAGACTCAGAAACCAGCTGTGAGGTATCAGGCAGCTAGAACATGTAACCTGCTCCAGTTTTTACAGTTCACCTGAGAACCCAGCTCCTAGATATTTGACTTCAGGAAATCTCATATCTGCTGTGAACCCTTTAACTTTAAGCCATTGCATCCATTCAAAAGACCACAGGCCTGCTACGTGGGAGACCAAGATCATAAATCAGAGACTAAAATAACTGTAATCTGTGTGTGGCCTTTATCTGTATCCAATCGTTATGTGTGGGGTGCGTGAGTGAGACCGAGTATGTGTGGTGTTGCGTTTAATTTGGGTAAGTGTGTGAGAATAAATAACCTTATTTATTTTAAACTCACAAGAGCTTGCTGCTGAATTATTTAATTGGAATACACATTTTAAGGGTAAGAAAGCACACACCTCTTGCCGTACAAAACGTACTGAGTGCAGGCAGTAAGAGAGCACATAAATTTTGTTCATGACAGAATTGAGGGCTGCATCCGAGATTTAAATCTATTGGACCAAGCAAGCCAAATCTGACTCCACATGAAAAGTGGAACTAGAAAGGAAAAGTGACATAGACAAAATTGTTGAAACAAAAGCAAAACAGATTACAGCAGTAAGCTTTGTGAATTCTAACAATAGGAAGTAAGATGGCTGATTTTGACATAAAAGCATTCATGCTACAGGAAGACTTAACTTGGGCTAAATTACTGTCCCTAACCATAAAAGAGCTAAAAAGCCATGGCTAAGCAGGTGGAGCTTGATATATGCCACCAAGTATGGAAGCCCAAGGTACCAAACATGCTGACTGAGCATCTTGGCCTCACTCTAGGTTCAGAACAGGTAGAAGATCCAGAACCTGAAACAGATCAGGTTACCCTTGGCCAAAATTCACCTAGAAGAGCGGAGGCCAGAGTTAGAATTTCAGGCAAGATAAAAGTGGGAGTAGAGAGAATTCTGAGAGAAAGAAAGAGAATTCCAGGAAAGAGAGAGAGAGTGAGCCTTCCAACTAGAGAAACAATTACAGGCACAAAATGATAGGGAACTAAGACAGATTGAAGTAGCTGGGGAGAACTTGACTTTACCTAGTAGGAGTGGGGTGGGCGTGTTGCTGGTGTAGAGGGGTCACTGGTAATTCGAATACACCCAGCTCTGAAATAAGTTTTGATTTCTTAAAGTATTCCCAATTACTGCCCGTGTTTGAAGAGGAGGATGTAGAAACCTTCTTCACAGCCTTTGAGAAGTTGGCAGATCAGCCAAAGTAGCTGGGAGAAGTCTGGACTCTCCTAATGCAAGGTCACTTAAAAGGGAAAGCCTGCAAGGCTTATTCTCTGCAAAAACTTGGCAGGTCTAACAGCATTTGTGGAGAGAAAAACAGAGTTAATGTTTCGAGTGCTTATGACTCTTCAGAGAAGAGGAGTCTGAAGAAGAGTCTGAAAAAGAGTCATATGCACTCAAAAGGTTAATTCTGTTTTTCTCTCCACAGATGCTGCCAGACCTGCTGAGTTTTTCCAGTATTTTCTGTTTTTGTTTCAGATTTCCAGAATCTGCAGTATTTTGCTTTTATCTTAAGGTTTATTCCCTGTTGCCTGCTGACAGTTATGAACAGAATAGAGGCTGCAATTCTCAATGTCTATGAACCTGAGGGGCACTGCCAACAGTTCCAAAACTCCATAAAAAACCCACTCAAACTTTCCTTAAATTGGACACAATCCAAGGGTAAGAAAACACACACTTCTTTCCATATAAAACATGCTGATCACAGTAGAGAACACATATTCTATCGGTGACAATGGAGATATGCTGATTTCTAATAGGGACGAGTGGAACCAGACATACTCTTAAGGAAAAGGATCAGGAGAAAGGGGGCGGAGGAGGAGGAGGGAAAAATGTATTTAAGGCAAACAAAACTGCATAGTGGAGTTCTCCCAATAACTTATAGTTTTAAGGGTGAGACCATATACTTAAAAGGTAATTTAGTTTAAGCAGTTCAGATATTCACACCGTCCAATGTGTTCAATGTGACAATTCCAATTCCAAGGCTGGTCGTTGTGCAGCTTCAGCGCTTGGTCCATTTTGCAATGCTGAGCAGATTAGTATCTACCCGCTTGTGCGGATTGCGCGTTGTCTGCCATCTGGGGCCGAAATGTAATAAAATGCAAACGTGTGGCTGCAATCTGTAATCAGTTTCGATTCGACGTTGCTGACGGAGGGGGTGTCCAGCCGCTGGGCTGCAGCGTTTGATGGAGTAAAGATGTCAGTCAGGACTGGCTTTTACAAGCAAGAATTAAACAAAACGATATGGGAAGTGCCGGAGAGATACCAGAATCTGACTCCCGTTGGATCAGGGGCTTATGGATCTGTCTGGTGAGTAAAATATGTCCTGAACTATAATAGATTCACCTAATGGGGGATTTATGAGTTTCTTGTTTTGTGGCTGTTTTTTTTAACCATTATAAGCACATCTTGCAGACTGCTCAATATCCTTTCAAAATTGTGGTTATAAATATCTAGGGTTTTTGTTATTCGCATATGTTCATGTAACAAATGCTGACCAACGTGGGGATTGATCTTTTAAGTGTATCATAGGAAAGAATGAAAGCAATTTCAGTTAGACTGCGCTTCTTAAAAATTGCAATGACTACTTTATCCGGATAATGGGCTGTATGGGCGTGGTTTGTGCAAGCCAATTTCTCGATGTAAATGTGGGGACACAGTATCGGTGCGATCCTGAAAAAAAAGGGGCCTTTTAATATGTGTCTTTTATAATTGCACCGTGTGAGCGGTTAAACAGCGGCTACCCGGTCTCTGTGGTGCACTAGGGAATATTTGCACAAGCAATGAGTCTTCATCTCGCTTTCTTTGGCTGGGCGATGGTGGCACTCATTGTGGCTACACAAGTGATTGTAATCCGTCCTGTCTATTGGGAAAAACCTTTATAAAAATAATTTGATACGACAAAATTATATCATGGATATTGTATCTTTTGTGATGATTTATCTTTTTATTTTCGCTTTAATTCCCGCAAGGAATCAAATGGTGCTTAGGTTAATGTAAATGGCTTATTAGCCAATTTTATCCTTAATATATATTTAAACACACAAGTGAAATCTTGAAATATTATTTCAGTAAGTTGAGTAACTGAAAATAGATATTGCATTAGTTGTTTGATTTTTCTATTAGCTGATGATGAGAGCTCCGTGTGCCTAAAATGTGAGTTATCTCTCTGATCTATGGTACAACTGGGTATAATCATTCCACATAGTTAGCATGATACAGCACAGAAGGTAGCCAGTTGGTTTATCATGCCTGTGCTGGCTCTTTGAAAGAGCTATCCAATTAATCCCACAACCCCGCCCTTTAACCATACCCTTGCAATTTTTTCCCCTTCAAGTATATATTCAGTTCTCTTTTGAAAGTCATTAGTGAATCTGCTTCCTCCTCCCTTTCAGATCAAAACAACTTGCTGAATAGAAACATTCTCATCTTGTCCAATTCTTTTGCCTATTACTTTTAAACTGAACCCTTTGGTTACCTTCTGCCACTGAAAACAGCTTCTCCTTTACCAAAATTCTTCATGATTTTCAATACCTCTATCAAATTCCCTCTTAACTTTCAGTGCTGTAAAATGAAGAACCCCAGCATCTCCAGTCTCCTAACATAAGTCTTTCATTGTTGGTAGCGTTCTAGTAAATCTCTTTTCTAAGGCCTTGACATCCTTCCTGAAGTGTGGTGCCCAGAATTGAGCACTCTAGCTGAGGTCTAGTGTTTTGTAACGGTTTAGCATAACTTCCTTTCTTCTGTACTCTATGCCTTTATTAATAAACCAACAGCCAACAATCCTTAATACTTTTTTAATAATCTTCTCAACTTGTCCAACCATTATCAAAGATTTGAGTGCATACATCCCTAAGGTTTTTCTGTTCCTGTGCCCCTGTAAGGTTGTACCATTTAATTCCTATTGCCTTTGCTCATTCTTCCTATCAAAATGTATCACTTCAGACTTCTCTGCATTAAATTACATTTGTCACATATCTGCCCATGTTACCAATCTATGCCCTCCTGAAGTCTGTTACTACGCTCTTCATCGTTCAGTACATTTCCAAGTTTTGTGCCATCTGTAAGTTTTGAATTGTTGCCCTGTATAACTAAGCCCAGTCATTAATATATATCAAATCACACTTTGGTTGCACCACCAACTTGTTTGTCCTGTCTGTTCGGTAAAGAAGAGTTTTGGTTCAAATTATCAGCAAGAGAAAGGGTTTTGGTTAGCTTTATTAGTGACACATTCTCACTCCATGGCACGAACAGTTTTATGGTGGTGCAACACTTTGGGTGGCAATGAATGATATTCATTTTTCTTATTAGTTCCCAGTATGTGGGTATTTCTGGTAAGACCTGTACTTACTGTTCATCCCTAGCTGCCTACAAAGCAGATTATAGGCCCTCTTTTATTTTGGGTAGATGTTTGATTCAACTGAGCGCCTTGCCGGGTCACTTCAGAGGGCAATCACATGGGTTGTTTTCAGACTGGGTGAGGATAGCAGGCTTCTCTCCCTGAGGGTCATTAATGAACGCATTGGGCCTTTATGAAAATCTAATATTGACATGGCTACTTTAACGGATACCAGCTTTTTTATTTCTGGATTTTTAAAACTGTGTTCATATTCTCAAAATGCCATGGTGGAATTTAAACTTTCATTCTCTAAATTACACCCCAGACCTCTGATTACTAGTCCAATAACCAGTGTAAATTAATGTTGCAATAGAGTTAGGTACCGTTCTGTGCTTATTGACTTGGTGTGTTTGATAGTGTGTTTGTCCTATTGGTTGGAGTATAATGTTATGATGGCCACATGCTAGTATTCTAATGTAATTCACATATACATCCCTGAAACGGATAGGCCAGAGGCTTCACTAATAGCTTTGGTTATTTTTTGGAATTATTTTTTTCTGGTCTCTTTAAACCTTTAACTTTCTGGTACTAAGTATTGTGAGAGGCTATTTTAGTTCCTGGTCATAATTCTTATGGCATGCTTATGTGCCAGAAATTCACTTTAATTAGGTAATTAGTATTAATTCAGCAACATGACTTAGTGCCACTAAATTTAATTGAACTTGGGTGTCACAGCGTTTAGAATTGTGCTTCATGTCTGCTCTATCTCAAATGCAAATAGTACAAATACAATTTAGCATTTCAAGCATTTAGAAATTGTAAAACAAAATTCCATGTGCACTGAGTGACTGGAATAAAACTGTTTATTTCCGTCTAATGCACGGGGCACACCAAAATAAAATGAATGTTATGTGTCCTTTATGAAATGCCTTACCTGTAACAGGATTAAAATGCATTTCATGCACAAATGCCATAACTGAGCTTCTTTTCTTATTTTTCAATTATGATTCCTCAAGTAGTTCAATATAACTCAAATATCGAATCTGATTACAAAGCTTCTTACTGAGAAAAATATTTACTTCCAGGAACATAAATGGGTCATAATTTGCTGTAGGACTCAATCTAAAGCTGTCTTGTTAGACTTGCTATTGCCTGTTTATTCTCAGTGATATTTTGTGCTCCAAATTGCTGAATTGCAAACTGGTGTAGAGAGAGAAAACGGACATCTGGGACCTGAGAGAATTGGACAAGGAACTAGATCTCTCCTTAACCAATCAGATTGAAGGTATGTGAAATTAGCAGTGCAAGGACTGAGAAGGAAGTGGCAATTAGAGTGAGTGAAATCCATGTCAAATCAGTTACAGAAAGGGAAAGAAATATTAGATTAAGGGAGAGAGAAAAAAGAGATAAGAAGGGAAAAGAGAAAAAAATACATTTTTATAATTTCCAGCAACAATTAAAACCTCAAGGAAGGAGACTCCACACATAATTATTTTCAGTGCCAGAGTAGTTCACTGGTAGTAATTAACAATTAGCATATTGTTAAAAGAATCTTTGGCAGCTAATCTAATCTTAATTAAATATGTGTATATTTTAAATGGCTTAAAAATAGGCTTGTGTCAATTGAGATCAGCTCTAACTTTCTATGGTGGCTTTAGTTCGTTTCCATTGCTTGAGTACAACAATTTCACACCGATCATTACATTTCAATGCTGAGGCAAAGAATGAGATGGTGTTTTCGAGAAGCTAACAGCAGAGCAGCACATCTCCAGCAGCAATTTTTGGATTCTAATTACAACAACAACTTGTATTTCTGTAGAGCATTTAATGTAATAAAACATCCTAGAGCGTTTCACAGGAGTATTATTAGCAAAATTTGACACCGAGCCATATAAGACAATAGATGATCAAATGCTTAGTCAAAGACGTAGGTTTTAAGGAGTTTCTTAAAGGAGGAAAGAGAAGTAGAGAGGTGTAGGCAGGGAATTCCAGATGTTGGGCCCAGGTAACTGAAAGCACCACTGCCGGTAGGACAATTAAAATTGGAGATATCCAAGAGTCTGCAATCACATGTGCCACATAATCCTCCAAGATATGTGCTGGAGGAGATTATATAGTGAGGGGTGAGGCAATGGCGGGATTTGAAAACAACAGTGAGAGTTTTAACATTGAGATTCTGCTTAACCCGAAACTAGTGTAGGTCAGCAAGCATGGGTGATAGGTGAAGGAGACTTGGTGCAAGTAAAGACACATAGAGCAGAACTTTGGATGCCCTCAAATTTATGGAGAGTAGAATGTGGAAGGCCAGCCGGTGCATTGGAATTGTCAAAAACAAGAGGTAACAAAGGCATAGATGAGGATTTTAGCAGCGGATGAACTGAGGCTGGATGGTGTCAGGTAATGTTATAGAAGTGGATAACGGCAGTGTTAGTGATGATGTGGATGTATGGCTCGATGCTGATCTTGGGGCCAGATATATTACCAAGGTTGCACACAGTCTGTTGCAGCCTTCTATAGGTGCCAGGGAGAGGATTGGTGTCTGTAACTAGGGAAAGGAGTTGTCAAAGGATTCGAAGACAATAGCTTCAGCCTTTATTTAATTGGAGGAAATTTCTGCTTATCGGTACTGAATGCTGGATAAGCACCCAATAATTTAGCAACAGTAGAGGAGTCAAGGGAAGTGGTGAGCTGGGTGTCATGTACAAATTAACATTGTTTTCAGATGATATCACCATTGATCAACATTTCTGCATTTAATAGTGCATCTGCCCTCACCTGAATTTGCTGTAAGATTTGTCCACAATTATTTTGACAGCAAATTATGGCCCATTACCCTGGGCAAATACTAGTGTGTTCCAAGTGTTGTGCTATATCATAATATGTTGTTTAAAACTATTATGTTAAAATTTCACATAATAACACATGCTTTTAATTTAGAAAACTGTCTAGAAATAAGGAAAACACTGCAGAAGGTGCCAATCAACATCAGGTGAACTAACACAGCAGCATAACTTGCAAACGTATTACAGCTTTATCAGCATTTATTAGAGAAAAGATAAATGCATGTTTTGGCTGAGTTCCGTTCATTGGGATTAAGGTAGTTTTGTGCTGAAGCAAAAGAGCATGGTTTATAAAAGCTAAAGTAAAAGTTGAAGCAGCAAAAGGCCAAACAGCTCTGAAGTTCTACTGACTGCAGCCAATATCACTGTGTATAGAAGGGACACAGGCTGTTGGGGGATGTGTCATTTAGTTACTGTGGCCTCCCAGAACTTACTTGATTGCCTTCAGGGATAGGGGAAGAAATTGCCTTTCCCCAATATTGACCTGGGGTTTGGCAGCAGGCTGGCTGGGCGGGGCAGTAGGTGTGGATAAGTTATCCTTAATGGATCAACATGTTTTTTTCCCTGTCTGCCATTTTCATATGCTTATAAGATTTTCTCAGTACTTGTTGTATTTGAATTACAAACAATACATGTTACTGGAACAAATTAGTGGAAGTAATTTGTGATTGTGATATTGTTAGAAGCATATGCATTTCTGGCTGTCTCCCGTATCCTACCCTATGTAAAATTTAGGCCATCCAAAACTGCTGCATGTGTCTTAACTTCAAAATTCTCATCCTTGTTTTCAACTCTCTCCATGGCCTAGCCCCCTCCCTTTCTCTGTAATCCCCTCCAACCCACAATCCTCCGAGATATCCTCGATCCTCTAATTCTGGTCTCTTCTGCATTGCCATTTATAATTGCTCCAACATTGGTGGCTGTACCTTTAGTTGCCTAGGCCCCAACTCTGGAATTCCCTTCCTACACCTCTCTACCTTTCTACCTTGCTTTCCACCTTTAAGACACTCCTTAAAACCTAACTTACCACTTTGACCAAGTTTTTGATCATCTGACCTAATAGCTCCCTAATGTGGCTCTGTGTCCTATTTTGTTTCATGAGGCTTTTGTGAAGCACATTGTGACGTTTCATTGTAATAATATATAAATATAAATTGTTATACAAATGTTGTGTGTTAAAGTGGGGTCAGAGATTCCCATAGGCAATCTGAGTGGGGTAAATTCAGTATCTGATCTTGCTGATATTTTCATGTAATCCAATGAGAAGTTAAGAAAGAAAGAGCATCTGCAGCATTTTGCTTTTGTATTTTTAAAAAACAGGTTATTTATATAAGTTGATAATTCACAACAAAATTTCAAATGTAAATGGCATTAATGTTCTGTGCTACAGAATGCAAGGAAGCACTCTCAATTTGTTATCACTTGGGGAGCTTTCCAATCTCAGCTGTGCCTTCAGCTAACATCGAACAAATATTAGAGAAAGATGTAGGGCAAGTCTGTCCGGGCTGTTGTTGCACACTGCCCAATTCAACAATGCAATTGCCACAGATCTTTCTTCAAGTACCAAAACATAGAAGTCTAACCTTTGGTTGCTCTGTAGGATTATAATTCTTAATAATTTAAATGTAGAATAAATAGCAAGAAATAGCTGGCACCCTCAAAGAAGCAGTCAGCCTCCTGTTATATTTGGTCAGGGCTTTAATCACATGTTTGAACAGCATTTTGAGGAAATTACAGGAGGGATGAAGGTATTTGCTGTGTTGCAACCCAGTCACCAGTGCAGCGCTTGGCTGAATTCACCACATGTGCTTAGCACTGACACTCAGTGCCTTTCTAAACCTAATATTGGTGTCACATCATCAGGTGAACCAGTAAATATATAATTTATTAGAAGGAAAGCCCCAGTGTCGAAAGATTCATACTAACATATTGCATATTTTCTAATGGGTAATTATGAAGTACCGTAGCAGATGTATGGGAGCATGTTAATGTTATACAAATGTGTAACACCAGAAGATTTCGAAAAAGGAAGCACTAGATAACTTATCCCCTTTGTTTCAACTTTATGTGATCATTAGGAAATATGAAATTAATAAGATGACATAATCCTGTACAAATCATCACCTGAGCTAGAGTGGAAGGCACCCATTACATGAATTGTAACTGAACATGTACAGCATTGGACAGTGGCACTGACTATTGTAGCATTGGTGCACTGCTAGGGAATGGAGAGAAACAAATTTGTTCTAGAAATTGAATTGCGTAAATTAGCTGCCTAAGAGCGCAGCATGGCAGGCAGTTTGCACCTTATTCTGTGCTGCAAGTGCACTTAAAGCCATATTGATTGCAACTCCTCCGTAGGTGTCCAGAGTGTATGCCTGAAACTGGCATTTCGCCCATATTGCTAACGCAAAGGTGGCGGGTCTGCCATCTGTTTTGGGCTCCTTAGCGAAGTTGAACAATGAGTGATCACTGCAGGACCCAATACATGCTGTGGTCAGGTCTTTCAGGGGCTCAGCAAGTGAGCCATCTGGTCTTAAAGTGACTGCATGGCGGCTGCCATTACAAATGTAAGTTTTGAGTAATTTTTACTTTTATTATGGGACCAGGAGGTGCACAGTTGTTCCTTCCAATTGAACATTTAACCTGTGCACCACTGCAGGTCATCACTTGCCACCTTGCTTCCCCTAACTCCCACCATGAGAATCTTTTGGTTTACAGCCAACTGTACTATAAGGGTCTGGCACATAAAGAGTTAACATGGGACTGAATACTGTACCGCACACACAGTGATGTAAGAGAACACATGACCCACACCTAGGGGTCAGTGTAGCATTCGACAGAATCGTGTGCAGGGCAAACATGGAGATAGCTCTTAGCTTGGATCTTTTACTGTACCTATGTTTATAGTTTCTACTAGTTCAAAAATATTCATTGTCTAAATACCTAAGATTATGAATACCTTAATAGGACCTACTGAGCTACAACCAACACCTTACAACACCAACGTCCTAGCTGGCCAATCTTGCTGCATCCTCAGTAAATGCTGAGCTGTCTATAAGTGAAATGTGCTAAATATACTGCCATATCAGTGAACATACATGATGCATTTTTAAACAAAAGCATGTCATTTGAATTCGGAGAGTAGCTGCATTGTGGGCCATTTTTTTTCCCACCGGAGGAAGGCATGGTTTACAGACTATCCCTATGTGTTTGGAGCAGTATTTTGATTTTGTTTAGGCTTCTGTGAAATTTTCCAACAACATCTGCAGGATGGGACAGCTGGGATCCACCCATTCAGAAACATAGAAACCCGGAGGTGAGAATTGTTTCGGTTTCTACGAGCAGCTAGATTGCAGTTGCATTGGTTAAGCTTTCCTTTGGTATTTTAAATTGTTCCATTTTAGGAATTTGCAACTTTGCTAGAAATCCTCACAGGCACATTTGCAATACCGCAAAACATAGAGATGACAGGAGTCTGAAAGTCCTTTTTATGATCCCCATAGAGACCGATAACTTTTAAAAAGAGATATGAATTTCCAATGACCGAAGCAAAGGATCACACAATAAGGTTTCACATGTTGAGATTTTTGCTATAACAATCAACATTGACGAAATATTAGTTGATAGACAATCAATACATTAAACTACAGAATAGGTAATTTCCATTAATTCTTAATAACCGAAAACCCCATGCCACGATTATACATTATACTGCACTCTTAGCTGAAAAGAAGTCTTGTGTTTAAAGTTCCTAAGCTGCTCCCAGCTTTAACAGGATCTCTTCCCCCTGCCCACCAGGATAAATCTTTGTGTCCTTTTAAACAAAGCCTCCACTCAATCTCCTGGACGTCCTTTGGCAACTCCTTGGTCTTTTACTCTCCATAAGCTTTGTTTCTTCAAATCGGGAATCTGTCCTCACTTTGTTTGGTGGTTAACCCAAAAACAGTGCTACTTTCCTGCTTGGCATAGCAGCACCTGTTGTGGGTCGTCTTCCTCAAATCTCTCTATCTGATTGACTCTGAGAGTCTGTGGGTGGAATTTAACGGCCCCGTCACAGCGGGGGTGGGGCCAGAAAATGAAGGGGGCCATTCAAAACTCCATTGAAAATCCTGTCGGCTGGAGGGGGTCAGAAAATTCCGCCCAGTGTGTCTGTATGCAGCAAGGCAAGCTGCCTCCTCCTCTTCTGTCAAGGTGTTAAAAATTACAAAACAAAAACGATTATCTGAAAAAACTCAGCAGGTCTGGCAGCATCGGCGGAGAAGAAAAGAGTTGACGTTTCGAGTCCTCATGACCCTTCCACAGAACTGGAGTGCAGTAAGTTCAGAGAGAGACAGATTAGAATGGGTGGGAGGAGCAGAGAAATTGAGACTTTCCAGTTCTGTGGAAGGATCATGAGGACTCGAAACGTCAACTCTTTTCTTCTCCGCCGATGCTGCCAGACCTGCTGAGTTTTTCCAGGTAATCCTGTTTTTGTTTTGGATTTCCAGCATCCGCAGTTTTTTGTTTTTATCTCTGTGTTAAAAATTACACCTTGCTTTCAATAACTTTTGGTTTAAGTTCCTGCCTCCATAGCAAGCAGGTCACATGGGTTTGTCTCCGGGCATATTTCATTCGAGGTTATATCCTCCTCTCCAAATTATACCATTTTACCTTGCATTAAAGGAAACAGTTGAAAATGTAACTGTCATAACAACCTTTTGAAATAAATATTTGCCTTCCTAAATCCTGGATCTGCCTTTCCAAAAGTAATACATTACTGCTTGGATAATTTGAAGCCAAACACAACTGATAGATAAACATGCAAAGTTCTTCCATCATCTACTCATAGTTTTCAAAAGGACATCACAACTTTTTGTTGCTTAATATATCTTTATCTTTTGTAGTCAAATTACTAGGTTATGAGTTTTGATTTTTAACAATGAGATAATATGCACTCCTTGAAAGTTTAGAGTATTAAAGTTAGATGATTAGGCCGCAGAAGGGAGTATGTATCAGTATTTCTGCTGATTAACAATAAGAATGATTGTGTGCACTCAAAAGCCTTCTTGCCTAGAAGCAAGAAGCATTTCTTCTGAATTCTAGCTTTTGGTTAAAAATGCATATGGAGAGATTTTTATAATCTGTTAAGGTACAAATGAAGGAGAAACAAAAGATAGTTTTACGCCTTTCACTACAAGTAGGTGCACTAACACCAGGAAGTACTTCAAGACAATTGCTGATGGGCATCATTCACTGAAACAATGTGAACAGTATTTTTGGCAAAGGTTCATCACCTTTTTCTATATGTTTCTTAAAGGCATGTGGCTAGAAGCTAATATCCAATCTGTTTTAAATATTTTGTTATAGATTCTCAGCTCCACCATAACAATCTTGTGAAGGTCATTAACATAGTGAGAGGCAGCAGCATTATTTGGAAGAGAATTCTCATCTAAACAAACCACTGAAGGCCTAAAATCACTGCCTGGGATGTTTGCAGATTTCGACACTCAAGTGTTTAAGGGTAGCGGAGTATAGAAGTTGATTTCAAATTCATAAATTTGAGAAGGGAAAGTGTAAAATATTTGGCAAGGGACCAAGTACACATGTTTTACTTAACTGCTGCAAAGCATAAAACACAATGTGCAAGGTGTCATTAGTTTTTCTTATAAAACAAAAGCTGTCATTATTTTCCTTAAGTTGAGTATTAATAAATGGAAGAGTCACATTAACGGCTATTCACCTCTGGGGCTTCAATTTGAACCAGGCCTCAATAGTGGTTACCTCTGTCTAATGGCTTTCAGTCCCCACAGGTTAAGCATGCCCAGACAGACCCAGGATTGCGCAGTGGGAATTATGAAGTCTGAGTTGGAAAGTGCCCTAGGTACAACAGCAAGCCTATAAGACTATTTTTTAAACAAGAAAAAACAGGTGGTTGTTTTCTGCAAAATGACAGGAAGCCTGAAAAACACGTCAAATGAAGGGGCTAGAATGGCCAAGCTGGCATTTAATCTGCCATGGGAACTTTGGAGCTCACTCTTGTATGCTGCACGGTGCTTTATTTTATATTAGCCCTTGTGGGCATCAGCATTGCAAAGCAGCTTTGTTTACTAGACTTAAGTTTCATTAAACAGGAACCTCCGTTAGCAGATGGCTGAATATCTGGTTTCCTTTTATAGCACTGCCACTTTTCTCTTTGTTCTTCAGATCATGAATATTCTTGTGGTTGTCAGCTGTCTTCTTATGGCACACCAATGAATATGCACAGAAAAAAATCTGACCTTTACGCCCACCAAGCTTGTGTGCAGACTACAAACTTTCACATTTGGGATTATTATATTGAATTTTTTTAAAAGGTCATACTATTCGTCCAACATAAAGGAGGAGAAATTTGGCTTCTGCACTAACAAGGCAGTAATTCGATGAAATGAATGTTCTGTGCATCTGCCCATGTCTGCCTAAGGCATGGAGGCATCTAGTTGTTGGCACTTGCAGACAGGTATCCTGATACACCTCGCCAGATGGGGACTGGCTCTGAATCTCATTAAATATCTACAGCATTTTTTGGCATCTTCAGCACAAAGTGTCAAGAAGATGATTCTCCTTGGTCTCCCCGTGGATCCTCCACCATTACAGATGCTAGTCATCAACCAATTTGTTTCATACCATGTGACATCAGGAAAAGATCGAACACACTGGATACAGCAATGGTTATGGCCCCTGACCTTGGCTTTAGTGCCAAGGACCTGTGCTGAAGAACTAATCACAACACTACCGAACTGTTCTATTAAAGCTAGAACTCCGGCATCTACCCAGTAATTTTGACATTGTCCAGATTTGTCCATTCCACTTAAAGCAGGCCAAATCCAAACCAGGCAATGACTGCCCTATTGGCCGACTTTGAATTATCAGGAAAGTTATGAAAGGAATCATCAAACAGTGCGGTGAAGTGGATCCACCAATAACCTGCTTACTGATGCTTTTGTCTGGGCTCTGCCATAACTCCCTTAGTTTCAGATCTCATTACTGTGTTGGTTCAAATACGGACATGGGATGAATTTCAGAGGTGAGGGAAGAGTAAATGCCCTTGGCATTAAAGCAGCATTTAACCGAGTGTGGCATCAAGAAACCCTAATATAACTGGTCAGTGTGGATCAGGGGGAAAACGGTCAGGTGGCTAGAGTCATACCAATTCTTTGTGCCTGGAGTCAGGCACAAAGGAAGATCATTGCCTTTTAACAATTACAATCATCTCAGCCCAAGGACAGTGTTGCAGGAGTTCCTCAGTGTCCAAGCCCTGAGTATCTTCAGTTACTTAATCAATAGCCTTTCTTCCATCATAAGGTCAGATGTGGGGCTGTTTGCTGATGATTGTACAGTGTTCAGTTCCATTCACAATTACTCAGATGATGAAGCAGTCCTCCAGGCCAATATGCAGCAAGACCTGGACAATATCCAGGCTTGCACTGATAAATGACAAGTAACATTGTGCCACACAAGTGTCAAGCAATGACCATTCCTAACAAAAGAGGTTGTCCAATGAATATGGTCCTTCCAGTGACATTACCATCACCAATTCCCCACCATCAATATCCCAGGATCGTCATTGTCCAGGAACTTAGCTATATAAACTCAAGCCACATTAACACTGTGGTTGCTGAAACAGACTAGAGGCTGGGTATGCTGTGGCTCACCACTTGACTAGTCAAAGCCTGCCCACCGGCTGCATGACACAATTGAATATTGTGGTAGGCAATTCACATCTACTTGGCTAAGTGCAGCTGAAGATGCAATGAGATGCTCAAATCTAAATATCAACCAGTGTACCATGTCCGCAATGTATAGTATTTACAGAATGCCTCACTGGCTTTGTGATAATTCAGCTTTCAACTATTGTGCACTGTCCTTCCTGTCTTCCTCTCTTGGTCCCTCATTAGGAAATCTTGACCAAAAAGTCAGGGACAACCCCACCTTGGCTGAGTATGGAAGCCTCAACTGAAGCTTACATTGATTTGGCACTTAATTGACTGCAGTCAAAGCTTCTGGTTCTCAAAGATATCCAATCAGAGGACCAGCAACACTCCAGTTCCAGCAGCACCATCAAGAGCGGTGGCCACGGTTGGAACTACAGTCAGCCCCAGGCAGGCCACCCTGGAGGAGGGCCCGAAGTGCAGTTAAGTCAGGTCAGGCTCTCCAGGGCTAATCAGGCAGGTCCTGGCAAAGGGGTGGGTGTGGGGGGAGGTAGGGAGGATGAGTTGTTGGTTGTGAGGGCAGGGTGGGGACCTTTCAGCTGATGCAACTCTTGTCAGTGGGTGTTGGGAGGGGATCCTGTGGGCTGCAGGTATTGTAAGGGTTTGGTGCCTCACTAAGAGGCCTGGAGGCTTGTGTGGTTGAACATTCAGTGGTTATTTACAATTCATAATTATGTGCATCTCCAAAGTATATCCCTGACTAGGTAGTATCACCATGCTGATTTCTGCTAGACTACTATTGTACTCAGCTCACTATCATGTGAATCTCTACATCATACTGCGGGTGGTACTGTTCTCCTATCCTTGCTATGCCAAACACCTTTATGCTGCATCAGCGGGTGCCCGATCATGAATGTCCCACCCAGCTGTGGTCCCACAAGGAGGCTGTCAGGGTTTAGCTGTTGGTCTCCCCATGTGGCAAAGTGCCTATCTGCAGGAAGAAGCCCTTAATTGCCACTTTAAGTACCTCAATTTGCCTAAGGGTGAGCAGGCCGTCTGCCACCTACCCCCTTCCAGTGTCAGTGGGAAGGTGTCGAGCATCCCATACTTCACCATCCCACTCAATTTTACACTCCCTCGCTCCTCCCAGCATGCTCCCTAAGGCACTGTAAAATCCCAGTCCTTGACATCAATTCCAAATATAGACTTCCTCTAGCATGAGTAAGTTTTGTTTTTTTAGCTTCTTTTCCCATTCATTGTGCCATTTTCTGATTAGCAAAACTGACATCACCACTGGGGTGGTTACTTAACTAGTTATGGGGTTTATTTTCTGTTTGTTTAATAGCAACAATTATGGATATATACTGAGGGGGTGGTTTAAAGTGGTTATTGGTAAGTTAAGGCATTGTAGAAACAAAAATGGAGCACTGTTCATTTTGTGTAGCCTATATAGCATTGCCAACACAAATCCATTTAAAGTCCTTTCAGTCTCACAACAGAAATATGACATGCCATTTCTTCTGAAGTAGGAGGACATACATTGCATGATCCCTCATAATGTTGTTTTTCAAATTACGACGGCTGCTATTTGGGAATCCCTTACTGCAAAATGTGACCAACTCCTAAAATACACAAATGCTCATTTTCTTCTACAGATTCAAAAGGGAATCACAATCAGTTAACAGCTGAATGAGATACAAGTGAGAACTTTTCAGGTAGCTGCCTAGAAAGCTTTCATCTTGTATACCATTGTACCTTTTATGCTAGAACTCTTTTAGTGAGACACTGATTTGTGCTGTTCTATTTGTTTAGCTCTGCCTATGATACAAGAACAAGACAGAAGGTAGCTATAAAAAAGCTATCAAGACCATTTCAGTCCCTGATTCATGCAAGGAGGACATACAGGGAGCTGAGATTGTTGAAGCACATGAAGCATGAAAATGTAAGTGGATATTTTATTATAAGATTTTTAACTACCGTAGCAACATTATTATTACTATCAAGAAAATGCTTTTGATTTTGTGAAAAATTTGATCACCTATGATTCAGTTACTTCTATTCTTACAAATAAAACAAAAATATTTGAGAATCTGGTGTTCATTTGATATGCAGTCTTTAATCTGATCCAGTTTATTGTTTTTTTTTGCCCCTTTAGGAAGCCTTCATGGTAATTTTTGATATTGCATTCCCAATGGAGAGCTTCAAAAACATTCAACGTAAATTTAGGTGCATCATGCCATGATTATCAAAGCATACCAGTCAGTTGATTATGGGCGCTGTGCCCGATTTTCCAGTATGGACTTCCCCTGTGGAGCACTAAATGGGAGATTTGCCCCATTTATACATAATTTACTAAGTAGATGGACAAATGCTTTCCTTCAGATTGTCCCAGTTTTATTCTATTAGGGTTGCTGTATGGTCTCTAAGAGTCGCCTTCAAATGTCCCCTTCCTATTTAACATCTTGGTTCCCAAGATTTGCAGCCCCACCAGCGCATTCCTGCCACCACATGGATGAAATCTGCTGGAAGGGCCACAAATTAATATGGCTGCTTTTCAGCCATATATTTGGGCTTCTTTACTGGATGACTACCTGTCACTGCCATGAAAACAGGGACTGTCTTCCTAATCCTGCCAACTTTGACAGGGTTGTGGCAGAGACCCAGGTGGGTTCGGCCCAACACTTATGACAGAATGTGGCCTGCCTGTATTTTCCAGCCTCCCTGCTGCTGCTCCCGCCAGCCCTCCTCTGCTCACTCCTGCGGGTTAAGTTTCCACAGTTTCATCTGTGAATCTGCACTTTCTGTCTAAGGCTGAATTTGTCCATGAGATTTCTATGTTGGCAGCTGGTCAGGATGTTCCGAGTTAGATTCCAGAAATTGAATGGCTCACTGTTATATTTAACAGTGCTCCTTTGCATTAGTTAATATGGCTCCCTACTGGATGGGCCACTGTGCAGCTGTTAAAGCAATGAAAATAATAAAACAAGGTGTTAATCAGCTTTCTTTATAAACCAGCAGAATATAACAGTAATGCTCAGTTAACCCCTTAATACCAAAACAGTAATTTCTGGGCTATTGCCTTTACTCAAATATTAAAATAAATAACTCAACAGATCTGCTAGCATCTGTGGAGAGAGAAACAGAGCTGACATTTCAAGTCCATATGACCCTTCTTCAGAGCTCTGGTGAAGAGTCATACGGACATGAAACATTAACTAGGTTTCTGTCTCCACAGATGCTGCCAGACCTGCTGAGTTTTTCCAGCATTTTCTGCTTTTATTTCAGATTTCCAGCATCCGCAGTATTTTGCTTGTTTTTTTTGCTTTTATCTTGAATGTCACAAAATTGTTGACAAAATGTAGTGACAGAAATGATTCCATTCCAGACATGTATGAACAAGAAAGGAGGGATAATATCCTTCCAATAGACTTAACAGCATGCAAAATACTAAACTAGTTCCTCCAGTGACTCAGGTATAGCCACTGGCTGAGGCACATAGGCCAGAGAAGCTCCTGGTTTCAAACTTCGTTTGTGTTGACATAGCTGATCACAGGAAAGCATTTGGAACACAAAACCTGGGTTAGGAAAGTGAAGATCAACTAGAGTTCCCATTCCTGATCACTTTAGGGTGAGCCATTTTTGAACAGTTGATCTGTGGCTGCCAGATAAGGTCAGAATCATATCCAGCTATGTTGTTGCTCATTTCTTATTGTCACGCACAGGCGATAGAGAAACTCAACTTCTTTATCCTCTCCCTGTCTGTCCGTAAACAGAGATGTTTCTGAATTATTTTTAAAGTAGGCTGTGGCGTGTTTCTCCAAACCCTCAGTTTGTGTGATCCAATTTAATAAGAATTCACAGCAACCTTGCGTTATGACTAACTGAGAACATTAGTTTATTCACAGTCAAACTTGGGGGAGGGGGTAAGTGTTCGCAACCACACACACACACACACACACACACACACACAATAAGGATGCTAGAAAAGAGGAAGATTTACAGCTAAGGGCAACACAGTAAAAGGACCACAGAAATGAATATTAGTTGACATGATTTCTAGAGTCCAAGAAGTCAAAGTCCGAAGGATGTTTCCTTCATGGCGGAGTTCAGTCCAGACAAAAATTCCTTGAAATGTATGATGCTGCAGCACGATGGGATTTTTGTGCTTAGACTGCTTGGCAGGCGATGATAAGAGACTTTTAAAAATCAAACTGGCATTGAGAAGTTGAGAGATGGTGGCCGGCTGCTTGGTCAGCTGGGAGATCTGCTGGAGTTCTTTCCAGTTGGTGTTAAATCAGCAGACTGAGGGTTTCTCAGTTCTCAAAGGAATATCGAGATTTCAAAATGGTCACTCGAGTCATGTAACCTTCTTTCTCCACATTGATGTCAAAATGGATCTTTACCTATTGTCTGAAACTGGCTTTTGAGTCCCAGCCATTAGTGTTTGAGTTACCTTCCAGCTTGAGGTTCTTGTGTCAGGAAGCCATTGTCTAGGCAGACCCTCTGACTCCAGTAGAGGGGTAAACTTATCAAAATGCAAATGACACCAATTATCTCCTCAGATGTCCCTTTTTGAAATGGACCTAGACATTCCCAGGTGTGAGTTTGGTCTGTTACCAGGTCTGCAGGCATAACAAGCTTTGATCTGTGAGTCCCCTGGTTTTATGATTAGAATGTCCTTACAGTTAGGTGGGAGATTCCACAATGATGAGAGGAGGATATTTTTGTCCTTGTAACTCCTATTGGTAGCTTCCAGAACAAAGGAGCTAATCATGTGGTCATGTGACTTGCAGCAGCCATCTTTTTGGTTCAGCAAAAAGTCCATTTTAAAATGGCAAATAACAATAATGTATTGAGATATATATATATATATATACTTTTGGATTTCTTTTCATGTCTTATTGACATAACACTTATTGACACATTGTTAAAGTACAAGTGAATTATGGCTGCCTGCTATCCATTGGAACCTTAGATCTGTAAGGGGAATCAATGCCATCAGGGCATTGGGAAATGGCTTCATGAGTATAAATGCTGTGTGATACGAACTAGAAATATCCCAGTTCTGAGTAGCTTAATCTTAGACAAAGTAATTATGGGACTGCACTGGAAGTGCTCTTAACTCACACTACCCAGGCACATACCATTATTGACATTTGGAGAGCCTTTGCAATGAACCTCTACCTCAGTGTGATTTGTTTCTATTGGGAAAAGAGAAAAATATAATTTCTAGTCTTTGAAAAATATTTATTAATTAAATTTGCAGAAATAGATTTATCTTACTGCCCATTTCCTAAACCTTATAGGTTTTTGGCCAGATTTCTTGCAGCCAATTAATTAGTTCTTGATGAGTCATATGAGAAGAAAATATATTATTTGGTTATGACAGAATTAAATCATTATAATCTTCAAGAGAAATACAATTCAATGACTGTAGATTTTCTTATCATTTTTAGAATTTTATTAAAGACTATTATATACCACAACCTTACAGAATTTTCACAAGCACTTAAGACTGTCACAACAGCATTGTATGATGATGATGATGATGAATCCATTGGAGCTTTAAAGGCTGCTTAATTCTTTAACTGTCCATTGTTTCACAAATGAGTGTTTTAATTTCATCAACATTTCTGTTGATTTCTTTTAGGTAATTGGATTGTTAGATGTCTTTACACCAGCTGTTACACTGGAGAATTTCCGAGAAGTGTAAGTTGAATAGCTTCTTCTGTTCATTAATTGTAGCTCACTAGTTTCTACTGGAAAGATGTTGCCTGACTCTGGTGTAGCCCCGGAATGAGACTAGCCCAGAGAATGGCCTACAAGGGATTCTGAACAAGAGAGTGCAAACAGCTTATAGTAGCAAAAGACTGCAGATTTGTGGGGAAAAAAAAATCTTTTTTTTGGTTGTGGTTCATTAAACCCTCAGAGTTGCTTGGTGAAATCCTGCACAGTCGTGTATTGGTCAAGCTAAGGATGAAGAACTGACACTGAGTTTCCTTGTTCAAACCACACCACCTCCAACTGGATATTAGGAGAACATCATTGATGGTGGGCAACAACTTAGCCTCCTGGCTAGAGTAGAAATAGAGCAGGAGATGTCCGTTTGAGCAATCAGGATTTGGTGGTTAAACACTGTTATAAGTATCTTTTTGGAAAATATAAGCAACTTGTAAAAATAAAAACTAACCCAACAGTCCATGGATTTGATACATCTTGCAGCATTTTAAATATTGCATGTAACATGGAAAGTGCTTTTTAGAGACAATAGGCTGAATGACCTTTTTCAATGCTGTGAACTTCCATGGTTCTAGGTTAGCCACAGTTTCAGTGCATCACAATTTATAATTAACAACCACCAGTGTGGAATTTGAGAGGTCAGTTTAGATTCCAGTTTATTCTGACCAGGCATACCTCTGAGTTGGTGATGAATGTGATCTACCCATGGCGAAAAGCCAGAGCCAGGTAAAAGAGTTCATACGAGCGAAAGTAGCCAGGGTTTCCAGTCAAACCTGCATTTGTGTTTTCCTCGAGAGAAGCCCTTTAAATTGTGCTCTTGCAGAGTTCATCTTGACTATTAACACTGTGATTCGCTAAAAACATTTGTGGCGAGTCACAGACCAACAAGTGTAGGACCCTTATTTAAATATTCTGCTGAGCAGTTTTAGTATTTGTACGCCCAGGATGAGTACATTCTAATACGGTGGGCAGTGCACTTCCAGGTCAGAAAGAGTGCACACAGTCTGCCTGCTATATTGGGCTATTAGTCGCTTGTTTTACAGCTATAAAATAATGGAGGATGATGAAATTTCTCGGTTTCCATGTGAACTTGTCCCACTTCAATTTCACCCTTTTGGCAGTGGAGGTGCTTAAGCAGCATCACTGACAAAAGCTGTACTGTGGAGGCAGTTTCCATTATGAATGTGGACACAAGAATTTATAATAGGAATATAAATACAAGGACAGAATGTATGATTTTAAAATGGCAGCTGTGTTATGTCTGTGTATCTGGTTCAATTACCCCTCATAAGAAGACCATGGCCATGACTCCCAATGTACAATTCAATAAAAGATAGGAAGTAATACTAGGTTTTGAATATGTTTTGTTTGTTCTCCCTGGTTATCACCGAAGCCACACATAGGGAGTGAGAGCTGGTAATCTATTGTCAGTATTTCTGCTGATATTTTCTTAACCTCTGCAGGGAGAAGTGCAAGATTAATCTAAGATAACTTGTCTTTTAAGGAAGAAGCAGTTGATGACCACTTCCTGCATCTCATACTGCAGAGTCAGGAATAGAAATGTGTTACAAGCGGAATGATAAGGCTGAACAGGCACTCTATTAACTTGTGACAGCATATTGAAGTATTCTAATGGACTATTAACTGAATCCATTATTTTAGGTATCTCTAATGATGCAATTTTGAAAGGTTTCAAGTATTTACTGATATTTCTTTTGCTTTTATCTGTTAGAAATTATAAACTTAGGAACAGAAGTAGGCTATTTAGCCCCTCTAGGCTGTTCCAGCATTAAACTAGATTATGGCTGATCTGGATCTTGACTCCATTTACTTGCCTTGGTTCCACATCCTTTAGTATCCTTACCTAAATAAAACATCTATCAAAGTTTTGAAATCTTCAGTTAGCCTAGTTGCAACAGCTTAATTGTAAAAAATTTCTTTTTTAGGTTCTATTTTGTTGTAGGAAAGGAACTGTTAATGAAACTCAATGATATGATGCTGGAAAATCCATACCATGACATTCCTGAGATGCTACTGCATGTTTGAGGAAAGGATTATGTCCTTAAAATGACCTGTATTTGACCCCAAAGAGACTGAAAAAGGTTGATTATGTGACTGTCAAACTCTTTCTTTGAAACATTTGTCTAAAGCCAGTTATATTATTACTACTCTAGGTATTTGGTGACAAACCTCATGGGTGCAGACTTGAATAACATAGTCAAGTGTCAGAAGCTGACAGATGATCATGTGCAGTTTCTTGTGTATCAATTACTCAGGGGACTTAAGGTACAGTAATCAATGTACTATACGTAGAAACAGAACTAGACTAACAATAGACAATTAAGAAAGGGTGTATGGTTTTCATTTCTCTTTCTTTGTCCAATGCATACTTGCGTGGTTTCAATATCATTTACACATTTCAGTAACTTCTATCAATTTTATCCTCTCTGATCTTCCAACCTTATGCTATCCAAGACATAATGACTGACTCCAAGCAAAGCCCACATAACTCCATAAGTTATTGCCCTAACAGCAACCCATTTTCTGTATTTAAGCACTGCTTTCAGCAAACCTAATTTACAACAGATCTTCCAAGTATTCAAAATGCCTAGGGCTATAATGCAGTTTGCAGATATTTTTAATTATTACTTAAAGTATTTCATTGCATCTCATTTACCTACAGACAGAGGAGCTTTAGAAGTCAATTCTTTCAGGTCTCATTCAGGAGCAGATTGTCACTGCACAAAATGTGATGTAAGCCTTTTAGGGAGGCAGACTAAATGGAATTTATCATTATTCATTAATTATTTGGTGAAAATATTAGCTTGGTTATCAATAATTGCATCTTCTCCTGTGGGTGTTATTATACGAGTGAAAGCTAAAACAATTATCTGAGTGTGAAATAAAAGGTTACCCAACCTAATTCATCAAATGGAAAACCACATGCCTGTTCATCATCTTTTCACTGGAAAAAACAATGTAATGTTGTGACAGAAGATTAACCTGCTGAATAGTCATATATTTTATATACACTATACCAAGGTTCACCCCCTGGACTCCCCCTGCCACCCCCCCCCCCCCAACCCCCACCTTCAACCACCACCACCACCACCCATCTAGGGTAGCATAGATAGAGATTTCAACACCAACAATAACTTAAAAAATAATTGACAAGCCCCAGGAAAGCTGGTAGCTCAAACTTAATTGTGAATATAGACTTTATGACACTGACTGATCTTTGACATTTTATTTGGTGTATTTTGAAGGGAGCCTACTGTGATTCTACTTTAAACGTCAAAATAGCTTTTCCTGGAAAAGTTACATATTTTAAACATGAAAATAAAAGTGGTTGTCAATCTTTAATAAGTCAAAATAAATAGATTTATGCATTAAAGTTATGTAGAGCAATTTGCAAAGCCATGGTAGCTTTGGGGATAAAAGTCATCACATAGCAAATATTTTTGTAAAAACGAAGTGCACCAAGGTATCATTCCCAGCAACAGGGATGGAGAGTTGAATTTTACAACTGCCTGAAGTCTAAGGTGTTCATTGTACCCTTTGTCATGCTTCATATAGACCTTGGATGGTGACTCCTCTACTATAAATGGTGTTATTATACGAGTGAAAGCTACTTTCCAATTACTTTGCAGTGAGAAAGGACCCTCAACCATGTATACACTTATACTGTACTACCTGTGTTATAAAATTGACACTCTACCACTAATCTGGCTCATCCTCAATTACTAGCATTTGATCCTTCTCATGTTGGCACTGTAACCTTTTTACAATTTTACCCTGGTAAAATCACTGCCCAAATCTTGAACAGAGCTGTACTGGTGCTTGCAGCAGCTCCTCAAAAGGTAATTTGTGACTGTTGTGCAGAAATGTTCACATATGTGCCACTGTGTGGGCAAAGGCTCACCACACAGGAAAAGAGTGTGCTAATCAATAGGAACGGCCCTGTTGAAGATGTCCAAGGACGCCTGGACAATTAAGCCTGGCAGGATTTTCTACTGGTACGTTATTTTCTTGATATTTTCTCTTTTACTCCTTTGTTACTGTTCACTGTGCCACACACTAATTTTAGCCATAAGAATCCACTGACTGTTAGGACTCCAGCAACATTGTTCTGAAATAAACTGCCAGAATATTTCCAAAAGCAGCCATGGTGGTTCCTTCTCTTATGCGAAAGCACAGACTGAGCCTAAGTCCCTTGGACTTATGCAGGCAAAATGAGATCTGTTGTATGTTCACTCACTCTTTGACCAATGCCAAAACTGACTCCTTCCAGTACCTTCCCCAAGACCCCTACCTATCCCCTTGTAGACTCCACACCGATTACCTCAACTTCATCAAGCAAGTATCCTATAACAAATAAATCAGCATTGAAAAATGTTTTACTTTTCTAGGTCAACCCTTTCCCTCCCTCTCTTTTTTCGTCTCCATCCTCCCTAATCTCTCCCAATGTTTGTGGAGAAAACGATTGTTCAGACTTTGTCAAAAGGCAGACATTTATTGCCTTTGGCAGTTTAGCTGTGTGAGAACAAAATGGTTGATTTCAACAAGAAAAATCTGGCAGTTTCAAGTTCCATTTTAGAATATACAAATGTGATGAGGCTTTTGATTTACAATGTCATTTTTTTCTGTTTTTTCCTCTGATAGTATATCCATTCAGCCGGTATCATTCACAGAGTAAGTTTAGTTCTTATTATGCGTTGTACTCTGTTCTCTGCATGTATTGCTTAACTGGAAGTTTAATGAGACCAAAGTAAGTCAAGCCAGTAAACAATAAGTAAAAATCAAATCAATTAAAGACCTTGGGTGAATTGAGGAGAGGTGGTTTCACCACACAATGACCTAAGTGTCTGACCTTGTCAGAGTTTCCATTTGTTTAGTGGTGACTGTTGCCCTGCCAGTTTTGTTGCACCTTAGGCTAGATGGGTTCAGCAAAACACGGCCTTCCCAGAAGTTATAAGCAAAGCTGGTAGATTTAGCTGTAAACAGCCGCAAAATTTTGAAAACGGCCCTTGTTTACATGAAGATGAAAGGCCAGATCTAATAATAACATAGCAATGGAATACAAATAATTAAAGACTGTAACAGATGGTTAACCAAAACTACAGAACAAGATTAATTTCCTCATGCTATAAGGTTTATCAAGTGATAGTGGCAGAAGTAGTAAGAAAAATCAGAATGACAGCAGTTACAAAGAAAATGAATTGCAGAACCTATGTAATATCCTGTTTATGCACTCCAAAGCATTCAATGTTTCTAAATCAGTTTGGACTAGTGATAAATATTATTTTCCCTCTGCAGGACCTGAAACCAAGCAATTTAGCAGTAAACGAGGACTGTGAACTACGAGTAAGGATAACATAGTTACCTTGGTATTTAATTTGTATTTCAGAAAGAATAACCTTTTTATTTACCTCTTACACTCCCTCTGCCTCTTGCTCTTAATATTTAGTTTAATGTTGTCCATCTAACTTGGCAGATTCTAGATTTTGGGTTGGCACGGCAGACCGACGATGAAATGACTGGTTACGTAGCAACCAGATGGTATCGAGCTCCAGAAATAATGTTAAACTGGATGCATTATAATCAGACAGGTAAAAATGGCACTTACTCTTACAGAAACACCACGCAACTTTCATAAATGCTGCAAAGGGTTCTTTGAATGTAGATTGTAGAGTAAATGTTCCAGTCTCAGTTTGTATCATGGAGCCAGTGCTATGCAAACCTTGTATTCTAATATTTAACTAATGGCCGGCCCAGCCAGATAACTGGGTTTGGATTAATTATATTTAATACAAGCTTCCATCTCAGATTGGATGTTCCACCAAGAGCTCACAAGATGGGGGGCCAAAAAAAGGCAAATTAAAGGAGTAAATGAGATGAATTTTCCCTTTTTAGCATATTCTCATAATCAGGGCAAATAATTTTGCAAGTCAGGAAAATTGGACAGAAGTCATTTCCAACATAAAATAGTTCACTGTTTGCATGCTCTGGTCCTCTCCAGCATGTTCCCACTGAGTCCCTAGTGTCATCATTTACCTTATGAGAGCCAAAGGCACTGAAGCTCTGAGTTCCCTACTCTTACATTCACTTTGCACGTAAATTAAGATGGAAAATACGATGTGTGTGCACACGTGGGAATGTTTTTAGCGCTCTTTCTGCATGATAATTTTGAACAAAATCTTTGGATAGAAACTGCTAGAAGATAAAGGTATTCTTCCCTCACAACAGCTGTTTGATACAGTGCATAACCAAAATTCAATTCAAGTCAAAACTCTGGCAAAAATATCAAGTCCAAGCCTTTGGGAGAGACTAGGGTTTTCAAGCAAAAATGTTAAAGAAGAAATGAAAAGACATAAACGACAATATGACAAATCAATTTAATTACGTTATCATGATGCATATTTCTCTATTTGGCTTAAACCTTTATTTTAGGCACTAAGTATTTCAGTTTCTGAGAAGAAAATGATAAACATTTTTGGAGAGCATTTTGAGGAATTTGTAGAACATGGTGGCCAGTTTTGCATAGAATAAAAAGTTTATGTAGACATAATCCATTATAAATGTGCATCTTCCTTAACCTTTCTGTAAATTCTTCCTTGGCATCAATGGCTGCTAACTTGTTTTAGGATAAGAGCTTTCTTAGGTACTTAAGATTTTTAAAAATCCTTTAAATCATTGGCTGGATTAAGACTGTAGTGTCCAGAAGAAGAAAAACTAACTTAATGGCTTGTGTGCAAGGGTGGACAGAGCAGTTATCGACTAATAACAATATCATCCAAGCAGATTTCAATGGAATTTTTTGATCTATGTTGTAAAAAACAATCATTGTCATGCAAACTTTGGCCATCCAGGCCTCAGGCCTGTAATCAACAACAACTTATATTTATATAGCACCATTAATGTAATGAAATGTCCCAGGTTCTTCACTGGAGGATTATAAAACAAAGCACGACTCCTAACCACATAAGAAGGTGTTAGATCAGATGACCAAAAGCTTGGTCAAAGAGGTAGGTTTAAGGACTGTCTTAAAGGAGGAAAGTGAGATAGAGAGTCGGAGAGATATAGGGAGTGTATCCCAGAGATTGGGGCCTAGACAACTGAAGGAACAGCCACCAATGGTGGAGCAATTAAAATTGAGGGTGCACAAGAGGCCAGAATTGGAGGAGTGCAGATATCTCAGAGGGTTGTGGGGCTGGAAGAGATTCCAGAGATAGCGAGAGGTGAGGTCATGGTCTTGTAGATGTTTCACTTTTTTAAAAGAAAAGCATGTTTTTGACTTCCACATTACAAAAAGCTATAGCTATCTGCTCTAGTTATGTTGGCACTGATGAAAATTGAAACAGGTTGTTTATCACCAGTACACAGTTGGTAGAGTGCTTCTGTCCAGATTGCACTTACAAAACAAGGCAGAGTCATCTACATTGTAAATACGTCCCAAATTATAGATCTGCACAATTTTGTGGACACAAACCTTCCATTCGTTATTGAGATTTATCCTCACTGCATGTTTGCAGCAAATTTACCTTCACTGCCCTCACGTTGTACATAACGTGATGCCAAGGCTTGAGATGAAAAACCACTCAAATGCTGGTGGAGAAATTTTCCTTGCTCAGGTAGCCAGCAAAAATCTTGGCTGCCATAGTAAAAATTTTGGGCAAGATTTTCTTAAACCCTCTTGGCTAATGTGTCCTCGATATCTTCATATTTTGTAGGCATCCTTTTTTATCTGTGACACGCAGGTTCCTAATTGTGTTTGACCTTTATGTCTTCAGCAGATTTCTACCAGCTGTCTAGGCTGTTGTTCTTAACAGAGCAAGGTCTGGCAGACTTTTTTTTCTCTGCACTTTCCATTCTCTGTTGCTTTGTGCAACACTTTTCATTTGATTTCCAGCATCTGCAGTGTTTTGCTTTTAACTTATCCTTGAGTGTTCTGATGTCATGCCTCTGTTCAATTCCAGCCTTGCAGTTCATCTTAAGTAAACTATGATCAGCACTCAAACCTGGCTAATTTATAGGCCAAACAAGCAGGTAGCACACTTTCATGTCAAATCTGTCGACTTAAGCCATTCTAACAAAAGGCTTGTCATACTTAGGAATTTAGACTTTGTCAAATTCGACTTGTCAGAACTTATGTCAATGTGCGGAGTAGGTTTTTGGTATTAGGGTGTGGAGTTAGGACTGGGACTTCCCTTTTTTGGTTGAAATTAGCAGGGTTTCGACAAACCGATTTCAGACAAATGGGCTACACCATATTGGAAAATTGTCAGCAGTGTACTGACTACTGAGTGTGATGTACACTCTAACACAAACTGAGGTGAGAAAAAGACAAATGTGAAAACATTGGGCTGAATTTTTGTCTCAAGGCCGAGGCAGGTTTGGAGATGGACACGCTGTCAATTTTCCACTACTAGTCGGTATGCTGGGCTGCTGGCATGTTCCCGTCGCCAGCCTATTTCCAAGGAGGCAGCTTCTAGGTGTGATGGCTATACATCCATCAGCGGCGGATAACCAAATAGGCCTCTTCAAACACCGCCTGGATTTTCCAGATGGCAGACACCATTTAAAGCTGTTCCTCCATTCAATGAGATCAAGCCAATTTGTGACCTAACTCCATATACATGCCTTTACCCCGTACCCCTTAAGACCTTTGGTTGAAAAAAATCTATCAATCTTGTTCAAAGTTAGCAATTGATATGGCTTCCATAAGTTGTCGTTTATGGAAGAGAGTTCCAAATTTTTACAACCTTTTTGTGTGTAAAAGTGTTTCCTAATTTCACTCCAAAAGGTATTGCTCTAATTTTAGACTATGCTTCCTAATCCTAGAACCCCCAACCTATAGAAATAAGTGAGAAAACCAGTGTTGCATTCGAGCCTTATGCGAACATTTTAAGTGCTTGCCCTGTAAAAAATTGAGTCTGTCATGGTAAAATTGTAATACCAATATCCACAATATTGTTTTGGACTCTTGTTTTACTGTATTTTCTTCTAAATCCCTTTGATTTTTTTTTCCCATAGTGGATATTTGGTCTATTGGATGCATTATGGCAGAGTTGTTGAAAGGAAAAGCCCTTTTCCCAGGAACTGATTGTATCCTTGACAAATTTTGCTTACTCTTTTTAGTATTTATTCTGATTTTAGATTAGTGAATGAAGTGAACATAAAGTAAAATGACTTTCCTCCTGAAAGAATTTGAAATATAAATTAACTGGAATTGCAATAGCATTTATATTTATCCCTGTTACGACCACAGCCGATGTTATTTGCTGAGCAAGCCAGATCCCAGAAGGAAACCTGTCTCACTGATCATAACCTTTATTTGTGTTTTGAAAACGAGGAGGAAAAGCTACTGATCTCAAACATAGAACTCCAGCAACACCTTTAGGATTTTAAAACACCATAAGATTTTTTAACAAGAAGAAAAAAAACTTAAGCACATAAGATTAATGTTACACCGTTGAAACAGTCTTACAAAACATTCTCCCAGACAAACCCACTTGGTCAGAATACACAAGTAAACTACTTGGTAACAGCTCCCTTAGAGATTTTTAATTATAAAAATCCAGTAATATTACCCCAAGGTAAAACTGTTGTTACTCTAGTAAAGGTATACCACAAACTCTGCTGTGGAAATCCAAGAACATTCAGGAAACAAACTGCTTTCAGAAACAAGACTTTTCTGGTTTGACTAGATGGCTGTTTCAGATTTCACACTTTTTCTCGTCCTAAGATCAGCTCCGTGCTATCTCCCCCACACAACTCAGCTCAACATCTTTTCCTTAAATATCCTTTTCCCCTTTCATCTCAGATTCCATTGTCCTCAGCACATCTTTGAACTCAACTTTTTCAAAAAACAAAAATCTTTAATGTTTTCCTTTTGCCTCCATTTTTAGGTCAAATAAAATTTAATAACCTTCCCTTGTTTACTTGTGAAACTGTTGTAATTTGTAAATGTCAATTAAACTCTCCTTTGAAATTTAAAGGCTGAAAAGCCAAGTCCCTACCTATCTCTTAATGCAAAATTTTAAAACCCAACCTATTGTAAAGCCAGCTTCACCATAGGCTCTCTTTACAAATGCATGTCTCGATCACCTTTATCCTTTTATTGCTCAACTCTCTCTGACAAGCTGTCTCTATTAACCTTCCCCCAGTTTAATTAATCATAGACACACATCCTTCTTTACGGAATACCACCATATTCCCAAAATATTTTTTTAAAATTCATCTTCGCACCTCCCTCAATGCAAAAAAAGTCATATTTCAAAAAGATGCTTTCATTTTCACATCCCACTTTGTTTTACTTACTGTACTTATCTATACAAAATGAAACTATTACACTATGATGTACATGCATCAACCATGAAAATATATATGAGTGTTGTAAGAGTAAAATTCATTCTGGTCCATTCTCAATTTCCCAACATCCAAGTCCTTTTGAATTTAAGATTTTGACACTACATCTGCAATTAAATTCTCTCGTCCAGCCACATGTATAATTTTTAAATTGAATGGTTTGCAATAACACACTCCATTAGAACAATCTAGCATTTTTATCCTGAAATTTCACCAGAAACTTAAAAGGGTTGTGGTAATATATACAACTGTCTCTGAAGAATTGTTTGCAACATACACTTCAAAATGCTGCAAAGTCAAATCCAAACTGAAAGTCTCTTTTTCTACAGTTGAATATTTTTGCTGATGTACATTCAACTTCCGTGAGAAATACACCCCTGGTTCTCAGGTCCCAGTTCATCTTTCTGTAGCAACACAGCACCAACATCCTCATCACTGGTGTCAACAGCCATTTTAAACTGCTTTGTATAATCGGGTGCGGCAGTTAGTACAGTTTTCAAGCTGTCAATGCAGTCTGAAACTCCTGTGTCCATTGGCATCCCCTTTTCTTTTTTAATAATCCAGTCAATGGAGCAACTACACTGCTGAATTTTGGCACGAATTTTTGATAAAATCGACTCATGCCCAGAAATTTCAAAATGTCCCCTTTCTTTGTAGGCACTGGGAACTCTACAATAGCTTTAATTTTTGCATCTCGTGGGGCCCCTTGACCTTGTGCAACAATGTGGCCTAAATATGTAACTTCTGCAAATTCAATTTTGATCATATTTACAACCAAATTGGCTTCCTGTAGTCTGTCAAACATTTCCTTTAAGTGTTTTAGATGTTCCTCCCAGGTTTGACTGAATACTCCTAAGTTATCAATATAAACACACAATTGCTCAGTCCTTCAGTCACTTTGTTACTCTTTGAAATGTTGCTGGTGCATTTTTCATACCAAAGGCCAATACTTTGCATTGAAAAAGACCATACAGCATCACAAAAGCTGATATTTCTTTTGCCCTTTCCGATAAGGCTACTTGCCAGTATTCTCACAGTGACTCACTTTTTGTGATAAATACTGACTGTCCCACTTTCTCAATACAATTCTCCAATCGTGGAATAGGATATGAATCCACCTTTGTTGCTGTGTTTACTTTATGGTAATCAATACATAGTCTTTGTGATCTATCCAGTTTTGGCACCATTACAATGAGTGTACCCCAATTTTTTTGACTGGTTCTATATGTCATTTTGAAGCATAAATTCAATTTCTTTCAGCACTTGAGCCAATTTTACTGGATTTAATCTATATGGGTTTTGCCTTATTGAAACTGAATCCTCCACATCAACATCATGCAAAGCTAAATCTGTTTTCCCTGGTCTATTTTCACAAATTGATTTGTGTGAGTGCAAAAGATCTTGTAAATCATTTCAGTAGATTTCTGGAAGGTAACGTAAAATCACATTTAGATTCTTAAGTACTTCATCATTGTCCAATTTAATCAGAGGAAAGTCAGTTTCTGAATCTTTAATTTCTGTTTCCTCCTCCTTACAACTACTAGTATCTCCTTCTGTTTATCCTCTCTGTCAAAGTATAACCGTTTTAATTTTAGTTCCTATGCTGTAACTTCACTAACTTCAATGAACTAAACACCTCAGCCTCATTCTCTCCAATCTTCTCCTCCTGAGTAATCCTTTCAAAAATAGATTTGGCCAACTGAGGTTCAACATCCTCTCCCTGTTTTTTAGATTCTTGCTCTTCCTGTTTAATTTTGTGTGCCTGTGATCTTGTCACCACACAATCTGGAAGCAATCAAGAGGGCTCTTTCTGTAAAACCTCTGTTGACTGTATCTCATTAAGTTCCTCTACTACAGTAGGCATAGTCAGTATTTGTGATCCAGCTATATCATTCCCTAGAATAAAGTGAACCCCTGAAATAGGTAATTTCTCCAACATTCTAACAATTACCTCTCCTGTTTTCGAATCACTTTTCAAATTTATTTTATACAATGAGATAGGTCTAAACCCTCCATTTATTCCACTAACTAACACTTTTTCATGCAATAACCCTTCTGGACAGCAGATGGCACTATCCCATAACATTAATGATTGACTGGCTCCAGTATTTCTTAGGATTTTGACAGTATTTCCTGCTTTTCCCAGGAAACAAGGATATACTTTCCTTTGCATAAAAAATCTTTAAACGTCTCTAACTTTCTCTTCAGAACTTCCTTGAGTAGGCTGTGAACACGTTTCCACCTCTCTAACTAATACTGACCCTTCCTTTTTCATCTGGTGCAAAGGCTACTAGTCTGTCTTGCTCTTGGGTCTCAGTGCCCACAGCACTTATACTTACAGAACTCTTCTGAGTTCCTTTCGCTGCAAATGGTCTCATTTTTAACTTCCAGCAATTTGATCTTGTATATCCAGCCTTGTTACAATGGTAATGTATTACTTTTCTTCCTTAACCTCTTCCTTTTACCTTTCCATCCTTAATAGACTGGTGTCTTTAAACCTGCTCATTTTCAATATCTCCAATTTCCTTGCATCCTTTACACACAGACAGTTCAGTGTGAGAAATGTCATAATTATTGGCTAAAACAGCAACTTCCCAGATCTTTCCCTGATCTTTTTACTTTGTATTTCATCTAAATATGTTTTGATAGTTACTGGAATACAGGGCAGAAAAGTCCCAGATTTGCACTAAGTGTGGTAGCAGGTGGGTTTTCACACTGTATCATCCTAAACCTGCCACATTATTTATGCACTCCCAGGAAACACACCTTTTACATGGCGGGCGGACTGTCATTCACTGGCGGGCACCATATTGAAAGTCCAGCTGCACGCACACATCTCAGTGCTTCCAGACCACCACTGTTGCATGGAAGACATGGCCCTGAAACTGAAGAAGACTGCAGCCCCCAGGGTTCAGTGATGTGGCCCTTGAATGCATTTTGGATACCATGGAGGCCCACCGGGATGTCCTCTACCCCGGCTCTGGCAATAGGATGGGCAGCAACAGCACTAATCTGGCTTGGGGGGCAGTGGCAGTGGTGGTCAGCTCCAATGCCCTTCAAAAGAGGACAGCCACCCAGTGCTACAAGGGGATGAATGATGATCTCTGTTCCACCAGGGTAAATCACTCTTCTCATCACTCTCAACTCACAAACCAATCACACATCCATAGGATCCTCACTCACTGTCAGTTCAAGGGACATCACCATTCACTCTCTCACACACACCTTCATTGTCCTCATCCCATTCATGGGACCACACAACACCCACACAAGTCAGGCATACTTATCATCTGGCCTGGCAGGCATCCTGCTTACACTTTCTCCATCTATCTTCAAGCTGGCACACAACAATAGGGAGAGGTCGTTTACCAGTGGAGGAATGCCCAAAATCAAGGTCCTCATGGACTTTGAAAACAGAGCCATCTAGCTAGCCAGCAAGGATCTGGACCGGTCCTGTGCTGACGGTGAGGTCGGCGCTGCTCTACCTAGTGAGGATCCAGCAGTGCAATGTCCATCAGACAACCATGCTGTGAGTGATGTGTCCTCTTTCACAGGCCATTGCCATGCACTAATTATCCCCCCTTGCTTTCACAGACACATCTGCCAAACAGAGTCCATTACCCAAGGCCTCCAATCAAGCCGGAAAGAAATCTCTGAGGAGGAATCTGGAATCACCCTCCCTGAAGTCCCGTCACAGCGCTCACTCACACCCTGCACCAGCACAGAGACAAGCACCTCGGTGGGAGTTAGCGTTATAGTAGCCTCAGGATCAAAATCTGGTGAGCACACTGCACCATCTGATTCACAGCAGGTGGAGGCAGGGACTTCCCAGGTTTCTGGCACTCGGAGGACTGCTGGAGGCAGAATGTTGCTGACTCTGAGTCAGATGATGGGGCTCTGGACTCGGTCATGTCACAGTTGCTGGACTGCAAAGGCAAGCTCAGGCACATCAGGAAGGGATGTCCGCTACACTCCTCAGATTGACTCCTCAACGCATGATGGAGGAGTCCGTCCATCTTCAGGCTGATTTGATAGCGTCGGCATTGCAACGCACTGAGATCAACACTGGCCACCAAGGAGACTTTGGTCCAGGACGTCATTCCTGCACTGCTGCGTGGGCTCAACTCCATTACTGATGCCATAATTGTCCTGCAACAGTGTGTACGCGAGAGGGGCGCTGGGCAGCTCGATCTCATTCCAGCTACCCCTGCTCCTCAAGGAGTTCACCTGGGGCCCTCGGGCACCCATAGGGAGGAGGGTCAGCAAGTGCACACTCGGGCCCATCCATCCAGGTGACTCCGAGAGTTTCCAGCCCATCCGACTTCCCCTCTTCCTGTGACCTCAGCAGCTCCAGCTCCACAGGCTGAGGATGGTGCTGCTGACACACAGCAGGACCCTGAAAGCAGGCCGGGGCCTTCCGAGTCTCGGCCCTCCAGAGGGTGCCCGCCAAGGTCATCACAGACAGGGCGTTGTAGTCAGCAGGCTGCCCCACCTCCGCTGTGGATGTCGGGGGAGCACCAAGACGTAGCAGCAGAGTTAGGAAAGTTAAGGAGAATTAGTTGCACAGCCTGGTCATGGGTGTTAATCACTTGTACATACTGTTCACTATTGTCAATAAACTCCCAAGAATGTCTCCCTGCTTATGGCTCCTTGTTCTGATGAGCAGTATTCTTGTCCCTCAGATGTGAAACCTTTCTGCGCAAGATAAAGACAGGTGTCTCAGTCCAGGGCCACCTCCCTGTGCTCTGTGCGGCCTTCAGACCAAAGTGATGGTCTAGCCTCACATTCCCTGGACACATTACTGATGCCTGTACCTCGGCGGTGCTGGTCATTGCTGCCAGAATGTAGTGGGCAGACGCCGGAGTTCTCTCATTCTCTCTGTGTGCTCTCAGCACCTTTAAGGAGGGACTGGCCCCCATCTCTGCAGCATCTGTGACCAGTGATTCTGTGCTCCTGAAGGGGTCAGGTGCTGAAGGTGGACAAAGCATCAGATGTTTCTAAAGTTTCATGGCTGCAGCTCTATGATATAACCCTCATCACAGAGTGCAAGCGAGCTGCCCTTGGCCAGACAGGAGTCAGATATTCTGAGGCCATGTGAAGATCTATGGAGTGGCCTCACTGCATGTCGTCATCCTCCTCCTGCAGTCGAGCAACCACTAGGGCCTTCACTGCAGCTCCCATGACAATAGCATTCTCAGAGAAGGTGTTTGCGCTACCATAAGCCAGACTGGAGTCAAACGTTCACCGATGTGATGTGAGGATCTATGGGGTCACCTCACTGCATGTTGTCGTCATCTTCCACAAATCTGGCAGCTATGAGGGCCTCCCGAATGCACTTGCCTCATCTAGCCAGTGTGAGGGCCTCATCCCCATCATCGTCCCCTCCAAGGACCTCCTCACCCTCATTCCCATCAGTGGTGTCCTCATCGGAGGAGACGTGCAGGTCCTCCATCTCCTCCTCAGCCAGCTCCTCTCCCTGTTGCATCGCCAGGTTGTAAAGGCCGCAGCAGACAATGACGATGCATGACACCCTCTGTGGACTATATTGCAGGGCTCCACTAGCCCGATCCAGGCACCAGGACCTAATTGCAATTTGCAAGTTGCAATTTGCAGCATAAGCCTCGTTATACCGTCGCTCTGCTGCAGTCTGAGGCTGCCGCGGGGGTGTCATCTGCCACAACCTCTGTGGGTGGCCCTCCTCCCCGAGGAGCCATGCCTCTGTGGATCTTGGAAGACTCCAGAAATCTGTGACCGGCTGAGGATGTAGGCATTGTACATACCCCTTGGAAACTGTGGACATACCTGCCGGATGCATTTCTGGTGGTGCATACCAGCTGCATGTTCAGTGAGTGGAAGCCCTTGCGGTTGATGTAGTCCACCATGTGTTGTAATGGAGATCTGAGCACCACGAGTGCAGGCGATCGCACCTAGCACCTGTGGGAAACCCGAGATCTGGGCGAATCCAATCGCTCTTGCATCCTGGCTGTCCTGGTCCTGGTTGAAATACACAAAGTTGTGGGTCCTCGCAAAGATGGCACCCATGACCTCATGGATGCATTTGTGGGTGGAGGCTTGTGATATTCCACAGAGGTCACCTGTGGAACGCTGAAAGGAGCCACTGGCATAGAAACTGAGTGCTGCGGTCACTTTCATGGCCACTGGCATTGGATGCCCGCCATGCCCCTGTGCTGCCAAATCCTGCAGTAGCTGGCAGATGTGACTGACCAGTTCCCGAGACATGTGCAGTCTTCAGCAACACTGGTTCTCTGTCACCTGCAGGAAGAAAGGCGGCGTCTATAGACTCTGGGTATCGCTAGGCACCAGCCTGCAACAGCTCACTGTGGCTCTCATGCAGGAAGTGTGGGAGCCCCAGCCACCTCTTCTTCCTGAGTTTGCTGCTCCTGCCTCTGTGCAGCCAGGAGCCTCAGTCGCTCTCTCTCCTCCATCGTCTTTGCGCTCTGTAGTCCTTCAGGCATACAGCTGGTTCACCAGGCGCCATGATCCTGTTGTTGTACTCCTGCAGGATGAAAGAGAGACACGTGGTTAGCATGGGTGTACTAAGAACCTGTCCTGGTTAAGTGTGAAGGCCCCTTAACGCTTCCTGAAGAGTGCTGGTCACCACTTAGATGGCCAGAGTTTAGTGCGCTGCATGGCTGCCCTGTTAGCTTGAACCATGGGGGGAGACTGGTCCAAACCAGGATGCTGACATCGCAAGGGGCTGTGAACAGCAGTGACTGTTCCATGATCAGTTTAGCAAGGAGATTGTATAATGCGTGCATCATCCAACTGTTCTGCAGTCCATTAAAATGTGCAACCCTGGGAAGCGATACACAATGTTACTGTGTACTCACCTCCGAGTTCCCCACAAAGTGCAGGTCACCAAGTGCATGCCCTTTTGAAACCCATCGGCGTGCTTTCCCGCCAACATGGACAGACAATCCAGCAGGGAGGTAGGGTGGGCAATTCCGGTGGGCTGGCCTGATAATGATATGCTGATTTATTTCAATGAGGCTCCCAATGTCCGATGGCAGGAGACGTGGCCCGCCGTTGGCAGGCTGAGCGGACAATTGCAAACTGGTTTCCTGCTGTCATAAAACCAATTGCACCATATTGTCTGCTCACGTCACCGATCATGCCTGCGCCAATGGGCACTGAAAATTCCACCCACTATTTCTAAATTCTTCCATAATCATAATTTCTCTTACATTTTCAAAAGTCTGTCTAACTTCAATGCCCTAAACCGTTGATCCCAGAGAATTTCTTTTTCTCGTGCAAACTCTACAAATGTTTGATTAGGTCTCTTTCTTACAGTGATAAACTTCGACTGGTAAGCTTCAGGGACAAGCTCATAAGCATTTAGTAGTGCCCTTTTAGCCCATTTCTCCTGATAAACTTGCCTACACGTTCATGGCTGTACCTGACAGAATACTTTGTGACAGTATAGTCCAAGCATCTCTTGGTTAATTCCATTTTAGAGCTCTTTTCAAATGAGTTGGAATATCTTTCTACTCCATCCTCCATAAATTTAGGCACTAACTGAAGAATTTTAGTTGAATCAAATTCCTCACAGGAATCAGAGTCATCATCCCAATCACTATCTCTCCTTTCCTCCTTTATTCTAAGCTTCACTTTAGTCAATTCATACTATCTGGCTTCTTTCTCTCTCTGAAGCTCTCTATCTCTTTCCTTTTATCACTTGCTAAATTCTCTGTTTGAAGTCCAATTTCAAATTTTCACATTTGTATTTCTTGCAATCTGTTCCTTTTCTTGGTTCCTCTTTTTCCCTTTGAAGTTTTTTTTTGTTTTTATTTATTTAAACATATCCTTTTCTTCAAGTATTTTCATTCTCTTTCTCTTTTTCTTCCACTTCAAGTTTCTGCCTTTCCCTATCTCTTTCTATATCAAACTGCTTCATCTACAAAAGTAGTCTTACTACCTCTAGCTGTGGCACGCTGGTTCCAGGTAGCTCCTCCTGTAATTTTAAATGCTGAGTAAGTACTTTAATCATATGAACCTTACAAAATTCTACTTTTATCTCTTCCTGCACTTCATCTGCTAGCTCTCTCGGCCGAGCCTTAGTCAAAGATTTCAAATACTCCACAGTTACATCTTCCACTCCCAGAAAAGTCTTAGCAACTGTCAAAGCCATGTTGCAGTCCAACCACTTTACAAACCCCTCAACATAAAACTCCTGAGTTCAGTACTCTCCTCCTACTTGTATCCTTTAGACTCTCAAATTCCCATTCAATCAAGGAATTTTAAATCCTGCAAAGACCCCCCAAATTTGTTACAACCACAGACAATGTTATTTGCTGAGCAATTCAGGTCCCAGAGAGAAACCTGTCTTATTGATCATAACCACTTTTCCTCCTCATTTTCAAAACAAAAAAAGCTACTGATCCCAGAAAAACCAAGTCCCTACCTATCTCCTAACTGGTTGGCTCGCTGTCAACTGTAGAGCTTTGCCATAAATTTCAGTGCTGAGTATATTATTTATAAAATGGCCGTGTCATGCAAAAAGCTATAACACTGTGGTATAGTTCATGATGCAGTATAGAAACAGCTTTGGAGTATTCTGTGGCACAGAATGGCAAGTTGTGGATTTACTCTTATTCATCCGTATGATCAGTTACCAATTTCAGTCATCCCCTAGGACCCAGCAACTCTCTATAAAGAGGGAAACTAAATGAGAAAAACTTGACTACTCTTTTGCTTTGCTGATTGTGTCCATGCATGACACGCCTTCACTTGTTCCAGCCAACTTGAATCTTCACTTTATTGCTTTCCAGAGGAGAGAAATTGTTGGCAGGCTGTTGACTGCTGTTGCCCAGTTATGACCACAAATTTCAGCCCCCTTTTTAATAGAGAACCATCTTCCTTTAGGTATTGGGATCTCTTCTCCTACTCCAACCCCCTACATGGTTTTCTCTAATGCATCACTTATAAAAACCTCTCCCTAATATTTTGATGTATAAACATTTGCTCAGTGAGGCTGACCAACTCTGCCTTGAGTGCATTGACCAGTTTGCTATTGTTTCAGATGAATCCCTCCAGAATATTGGCCTGGAAGGCAAAAGTCTCAACTTCTGCAATACACAAAATATTCCCTCCTTATGTAACAAAGTTTTAAGCTTATTTGAGTTATCAAAACATCTTGAGAAAAATAAGTAAAAGGCGAACCCTCTTCAATTACATTTCTTGAATTCTCCCTGCTCCCTCATTTTTGCTCTTGACCCTGGTTTATTAACTTGGTAACACCTTCCCTCTTTGAATCCAATTTCCAACTCCACCAACTTCTCATTTTAGAAGCTGCCAGCTCATGGCTGTGATCCCCATGATTAGATTTGCACCTCCTTTAAAGTGACAGCCAAAGAGGAGTGTCCGGCAAAAACATTAAGGACCTGTTTTGCTAATGTCAATAACAGTCATTTCTAGACTTTGACATTTCACTTAATGGGCACTTTCTCAACGTCATGCTCTGACCCATTGCAACTCCATGCCAGGGCCACTGAGTTGGAAAATTAAGCTCAAGTTAAACCATGAGGGCAATAGTGGAGAGGCTTAATTTTTCACCTACCTGTAATGGAGCTGGTCAAGGGCTGGGTATAAAAAGTGAGAACTGTTACACTCCCCAGCATCAATATTATTGATATATATAAAGATTTTCCCACTTTTATAAATTAATGCTGTTAATAGTTGAAGTGCGAATTCGACTATCCTTGCTTTCTCTAGGCAATAAAGCTTTTTCAATCTTGTATGTCAAACTTGATGAAGAATAGATTAAGCCGCAGTGAGATATTGTGACTTTTCAACAAGAAGATTCTCTTTTATCCTCTATTTTCCTATAATGGCACAGATATTGATCAACTGAAGCGAATAATGGAAGTTGTTGGAACACCCAGTACTGAATTACTGAAGAAAATATCTTCAGAACATGTAAGTGAATGTTTGATCCTCATAGTAACTGTGTTCAATAAGCAAGTTGTTTATCTCCATATATGGCCATGAGTTATTGGAGTGGAAAGTAAATCTTATGATAATATTGTGCCCTTTGCCTTTTTAGATAGGTTTTCCTCCATTTTCTCCTGATTGTTGACTATTTTGGTTCATTATAGTTCCAGGGTAATTGTGAAAACTAAGTGGTCAATGTTCACACATGATCCTTAGAAGTGTGTGTTAACAGGCTATTCAAAGACAAGAGCTATCATAACCAAGCCGTATTGATCATAAGCACTTTCAGCAGGAATATGTTCAGGAACAATCAGCCACAGGAACCCAGATGGTTATCCCTTCTCTAATCGGGGGTTGCTGCAACCAATTGTATTGCCCCAACTACTGCCATGGCTGAGATCCATCAAAGACCAGAAGTCAATGTTACGTAGGATTACTTTGGGCCAAATGGCTTGTTATAATTTAAATCAACCCCTGTTGTTTATCCTCTATTCAGCGGTTATCCTAATCCCATATGCCCACCCTATTCTCAAATTTCTTTATCCCTCCTTTTCGTCGATCGCCTGTCTAACATATTCTTACATGTTCACATGGTCTCTAGATTAATAGTGTTTTCCACAGCCTCTCACCATTCTTGCACAAGCAGCTCATGGTTTCTCTTGCATTTATTTTAATGGGCAGAAAATTTCAACATGCATTTGATTTTGCAATAAAGGTTCCCACAGTCCTTTCCGAGCTTTCATACCCATTGCTAAAGAGGAATCTGTCCATTCTATCCATGGGAACAGAGAACATGACACAATAGGACTCAGAAGTTTTTGAGTTTCGTCCTATGCAAGCTGGTTAATCACACAGCACCATTTGAACACAGTAATGGTCTGAGCTGCACTGCCTATCCAGTCAGAGGACAATCCTGAGCTTGGCATATCCAGTCAGAGGACAATCCTGAGCTTGGCATTCTTGAATGTAAAATAAGAGAAATTTGCAACTTTTTAAAATTGTCCTACAAATGATGACCTGGAAATTGAATTGGCTAGACTTCACATGATTGTGAATCTATTTAGTTTGTTGCTACTTTACTTTGCAATAATATTATATTGTATACTCTTTATTATTCATTGTATTTTCCCAATCTCAGCATTCCATAAAATACGCTGCTGATACAACCTAAAAATTACTCCTGTATCTTCCCTCTAACCTGTATAACAGTTTGAGATAAGTTTACATGTCAAATGAAGAACTGGCTTGAAAACATCTCAGTGTAAGCAATGCAAAATAATATTTTGGCATTAATTTTGGAGATTCACTTTCATTTCCAAAATTGTAAAGCAAAGGTTAAAATTTTGATTTTATATAAATTAAAATAAGATAGTCACATTGAGAGCATCAGCAGATGTTTAAGTTGGCTCCCCAATTATGTCTGAATCATGCTGGATCCTGTTCTGCAAACCTTAAGGCCATTGGTCGTGGTTAGGGAGTCAGAAGATAAACCGAAGATTGTTCTACTTACCTTTTTATTATGTTGCAGCAAAAATTGGAGATCACAGGGACAGGAGATCGGAAAAGATGGAGCTAGGACAGCAAAGGAATAGTTCAGAAAGAATAGTGTACAAATAGAAAGAGTAGTGGATAATTACAGAGAACAAATCGCGTGGCAGGAAGAAAGGAATAAAAAAAAGTGAAGCAGCAAAAAACCAAAATTGACAGCTGAAATTGTGAAAAGCAATAAGAAAATTAGTGAAAAGAGGATGAATTCAATGGAAAACATGTGAGATAATCAGTGCAAGCCAGGGAAATACATATTCATCACACAATAACAATTTATATTTGCATAGCGCCTTTAGCATAATAATACATCCCAAGGTGCTGCACAGAGGCAAAATATGATACCGAGCCACATATTAAGGCCAATAATCAGAAGGTCAAAGAGGTAGGTTTTATGGAATTTCTTAAAGGAAGAAAGAGATGTAGAGAGCTGGCAGAGAAGTTTAGAAAGGGAATTCCAGAGCTTAGGGCCTAGGCAGCTGAAGGCACAACCACCAATGGTGGACTGATTAAAATCAGGGATGTTCAAGACCAGGATTAGAGAAGGGCAGATAGCTCGGAGGATTGCAGAGCTAGTGGAAGGTACAGAGAGAGGAGGGGTCAGGCCATGGAGGAATTTGAAAGCAAGAATGAAAATTTTAAAATTGAGGGATGTTTAACTGGGGGTCAGTGTAGGTCAGTAAGCACAGAGTCAATGGTAATAGGGCTGGCAGGCAGACTTCATTAAAGACTTGCGCACTTCCTGCAAGTCATTTTACTTGTGACCTGCTTTTCTTCTTTTTTATGTTTCTGTATGATTTTGTGTATTAATTATTCTAAACACGTTGAGCCCAAGGCTTGCATAAACATTAATGATTTTGGTTTATTCTAAATCCCATTAAAATTTTATCCTGGATTTTGTTTTAAACTTTAGGGACTTTGTTTTTACATGAATTATTTATATGAGAACAACGTGATGTGGTTTCAAATTCTAAATAAATATCCAAGAAGAAAATTGATCTGCAACTTGTTAACAAATCCTTTACTTCTCAATACACTGACAATATGAATTCTAAAGTTTAGTGGCTCCTGAGAAACAAATGCTGGCATCTTGACAATTTAAAATTTCCCAAACTCAAATTCTTGTCTAAATTTCAAGATCTTCTGGTAACAAATTAATTTATTGAAGCCCGAGGAGCTAAAATTCCAGAATCCCACTTAATTGGTGAAGCAGAAACTCTGTCCCAAGTTGTGGCCTGAGGTTAGTGCATGGTTGGGTTGCTCCCTGGTAGCTACAGGGGCACTTCAATGCTTCCCATCCTAATCAGCTCTGTAAGATGGAGAAGATGGCATAGTGGTAATGTCACTGGACCAGTAATCCAGGAGCCCAGGTTAATCCGCTGCAGGACATGAGTTCAAATTCTGCCAGAGCAGCTAGTAGTGGAATTTAAATTCAATAAATAAACCTGAAATTGAAAGCTAGTTTTAGTAATGGTGACAAAAAACTATCAATTGTTGCAAAAACCCACCTGGTTCATTAATGTCCTTGAGGGAAGGAAATCTGCCATTCTTACCTGTTCTGGCTTACATGTGACTCCAGATCCACAGCAATATGGTTGCCTCTTAACTGCCCTCTGAAATGGCCAAGTGAACCACTCAGTTCATGGGCAATTAGGGATGGGAAACAAATGCTGGCCTTGCCAGTGATGCCCACATCCCATGAAAGAATAAAGGGAAAAAAGCTCATAATTCTTAACCACTGTGAACTTGCTTCTAGATAACGAAGGAAGCTTTACTAATATCTGGAAGTTTGTACCCTCTATGCTTGAATATTGTTTGCAAGCCTTGAAACCTAAATCCACAATAAGCTATAGATTGTTTATGTTGAACCTGCCCCGCCCCTGATTGCAAACACTGTATGCAATGGGTAAGCATAGATTTATTGCCCACTTATAGTCAGTCTCACCTCCCAGACCATGCATAGGTTATTAAAACATGGCCAAGGCTCACGCTACTTTCAGATCCGTTACTATTACCACCCTACCAATTATCCAGTGTAATTTTGGCTGAAAAACCATGGAATTCCGCTTGCACTGTTTCTGAGAGGAAATTAATGGCAATGATATCCAAAATACCATACACATTTTTGCCAAAACATTGTTTTGTAATAAAGAAAACCAGTGCTGGATTCTTGCTGTGGCTGGAGAGTCTCTCTGCTAACTATACGTATCGGAAAACCGTGATTCTCTATTATTAATGCAAAGCGTGGCCAGGTTTTTCTGCCAAGCATATGAACTAAGTAAATTGTCCTTTAGAGCAATGGTGCTCAAAGTTTTCTGGGCCAAGCTCCACCAATGAATTCTGATCGTTTCAAGCCTTACCCTATAAATTCCATCAGGTATATCCTATATTGGAGCTCAAAGTTTCTTCTTGACATTTTTATCTATGCTGCAGCACACCTGTCCCACAGTGAACCCAAGAGACTATTCTAAGTGCTTAGAACAACTGCCACATGGCCAGACCTATGCGACTCCCCAAACTCTATAACTTCTCTGCCTTCACTGGAAAAACTTCATTTAAGAAAAAACCTCATGCTGCTCTGTCACAATCATATATTTAAAAAAATATTCTTTACGGACCAAGAGAGCACATACCACGCAAAAATACGAGCTTGTTTAAAAAGAATCTCAACCCCTTCCTGTTTGTCACAGGCACGTGTGATTCTTGACTCAGCTCATGATGAAACATTTGCCATAGTAATAGAATCCTGGGAGACGATGAGGAGTACGGTGTTGGCCTTGCAATGGATCAGCTTAGGGCCCCTACTTATCATCAGACAATGATAGTAAATATGACCCACTTAATCAGATGTCAGATCCACATTTCTATGATCAATATGCAATATTTGGAAGTCCTGCCTGGCTTGAAGCCCAATGCAAGCATCGATCACTAGGTATAAATTGGGGTGAAGTGAGCATACCTTTGGTGCCGCTTCATCTATGTGCATTCATTCTTTGCTCCTGCTCTTCCTCTAGCTAGCACTAATACAGAGGGATTCCTAATGGGACAACCATGCTGTCCGGTTGAAATAGCATGAAAACAAAATAAACTGACATTGCCTCTAAATTAAGTGAATGATGCCAATAATGTAAAAATAAAACAATATGGTGCAGATTAAAAACTGAAAAAGGCTGCAGAACAACTTTCAATCTTCTGTGCAATCATGACAAAATCCAACTCTCTGACAACTGTTTTTGAATGTTATGATTAAGGCACAATAGAACCTTAGCCTTATCCAAATTTCATTACATTGCAATGAAACTCCCACCAGTTGCAGGCAGGAACTTGCTTGCCTGAAACCTCACCCACTGAAATTTGTTGGGCAGCATGTTATGGCAGCAGATTCAGTGTATGCAATCTCTTACTTCCACTCACCCACCTCCCTTAAGCTTGCCATTACACCCTCAGATTTGTAATGAGATTTGTTGTCCATATTGCAGATAGCAGGGCTCCTCTCATCTCTGCATTAGTCATTGGGCTTAAGCACCTTTCTAACTTGGAATTTCAGTAAATAGTCTATTAGGAACACAGCTGTCTCCCTGGGAAAGCCATGTGTGTCTTTTCTTGGAGATTAGCTTGAACAACACCAAGGAGTGAATTTTAACCTAGAGTGGGTTTCAGGCAGAGAGGATAAGAGGGAAGTACGCCCGCTGTCATAAATTTCAGACTGGTGATAATTTAACACCTGTTAACATTTGATTGGCAGGCATCCCATCCAATTGCATCTGGAATGAACAGCCTAATCACTTCTTGGCAGTAATTTCTGGTGGGCTTTCAGAGCCTTACTTAAAGCCGAAATGCATCTCTCAAAGGGAGATTGCATTCACTTTACTGACATTGCTGCCTCTTTGTGCTGCAAACAGGAAGATGAATCAGTAGCAATTGTCTCTGATGGTGACAATCATTCCTGCAACTCATCCTCCCTCCTAAACAATGAAGTTAGAATGGCATACATGATAAGCTGTGACTGCTTATTCAGGGTGAGCAAGGGAAAGATCAGAAACGAGCAATCTCCAAGCTTAGAAATCTCTTGGGAATCAAAAAAAACCACAATAGTACACAGATCCTTTTGATCCAAGTGCCAGCATCCATCTATCCCGTCCAGTGCTTCTAGCCAGCTTCTGAAACCAATGCAGAAGATTTTACTCAGCAGTTTGATGGTGAGCAGGATCACTTTAAAAAGATGTCAAGATCCTAATGACATTATGGGATGCTAATGGATGTTTATTCATGAGGCATCTGTCTGCTTCAACAGGCACATAAGCTACCTAAGAAAACTGATGACTGAAACAGCTGTGGACAGAAATTGAAATGCAATGGTGCACTGAGATGTTGAAAGCAATGTTAACTGCATGCCCAGCCTGTTCCAACCAGTAGGGTTGGGTTAAAAACTTCTCTCAACACTAGTTTCAAATTATTTCTTAGAAATTTTAAGATTTGTTTTGCTAACTGTGCAGATTCTCCAAACAGTCAAGGTGATAACAGATAGTAGCAAAATACCGTGGATGCTGGAAATCTGAAATAGAGAGAAAATGTTGGAAAAACCCAGCAGGTCTGGCAGCTCCTGTGGAGAGAGAAACAGAGTTAATGTTTTGAGTCCAAATGCCTCTTCTTCATAGCTCTGAAGAGTCATAAGGACTCGAAACATTATCTCTGTTTCTTTCTCCTGTAAAGAACCTACTTTTTATTTTCTTGGACTGTGGCTTTAAAAACTACCATGGATGCAGTTGAAAGACATGTTCACTGGAGCAAGATGAGGAATATCTACAATGTTGCTATCCTGGAACAGAGGATGCTATAAGAGAACAGGATGTTGCCGGAAAGGAGTTCAGGACTAGGGGGATCTGCCTAACAACAGCATTTTAATTGGCTCCTGACCTCATGACCAAGGTTTTGTGTGATAGCAGTGAGCAGAGAGATCCTAGCCTGCAAAAAGAACACACCTAACCCCTCTCTCTCCCATGTGTATCCCAGTAAATCTATATGGCTCTCCCATGTGTATCCCAGTAAATCTACATGGCAAGCTAGCTGGCTTTTTCTTCATATCTCTGTAACCTGCACTCTGAAAAACCCCCTGTCAAGAGGAAAAGGGGAAAAAATCACCAGTAGAGACATTGAAAAGCAAGTTTTTCAACCAATGAACCACAGACTGAAAGTGTTGGGTGACCACCTCATGTTATCAACAACAAACTGCAAGGAATTTGGAAGACATCAATTAAAATCAACCCATCTTAACCTGTACTCCGGATTGGGGCTATTAAACTGTTTTACCTTTGTGTGTTTGTGTGTGTGTGTGTGTGTGTGTGTGTTTGTGTATAGGGGTTTAAGAAGGGGTCGAATTTAAGTTGTTGAGTTAGAAGTTAGCAGTTCATATTTCTTTTGCCTCTAGTTAAAGACGCTTTGTTCAATAAACAGTTATTTATTTATTAAGTTTACAAACCTGGTGCTCGTATTCTGTTAGCCTAAGTTAAGCCGTTAGGTAGAATTGCGGCAACCTGGTGGTTTGATCAAACCTTTTACATTTGTCGCAGCTTGGGGAACAGTGTGGCTCGATATTACAGTGCACTATCCCCAGTGAGTCGTGACAGTCCACAGATGCTGCCAGAGCTGCTGAGTTTTTCCAGCATTTTCTGTCTTTAAAGTGACAACAGACTTTGATTTTAGAACAAATAGTAACAAGAACTCATATGGTTGATTATAGCTAGAGTTCCTTGTTGTGAATCATTGTACTTTGTACAATCAAGCACTGAAATATTTCCATTCCTATGCTGCCAATGAAATGCCATGTTTGAAACAGTCTTTTATAGGGGAGGCAGTATTCCAAGTTTGTGATATTTCTCATAGTAGCATTCTTCTAAAATAGGCCAGTTGGACAGGATTTACTTTAGGAAACTTTATTCTGTTAAATGACAAATGGTTAACTCTTTGCAGGCTAGAAAATACATTGAATCTTTACCGTACATGCCCCAAAGAGACTTGAAAGAGCTATTCAATGGTGACAATCCTTTAGGTAAGGCTTTTGCATTTAAACTCAATGTAAGTGTTTGGTATGGGGATAACTGTTTGTGGCCTAATGTCTCTTTCCTGTAGCAAGCACAAAATGTCATTGTGAGAATCAACAGTAATGTACTCTGCCATTGTAGTTCATCTTGCACTATTGGCCTTAGCACTTCATCCAGATTTCACAGTTGAAAATTAACCTTCATAAAATATATCAAATGCAGACTGTCATTAATTATGAAATTAAATATGTTTAGTACATAATTCCAAAAATATTTAACAGAATAAACAGTTAAGAAAAGTCTGTACAAAGAAGGTTGCAATTGAAGATATATGTTTAAGATTCAGTCCATTTTTATTTGAGTTTAATATCCCAGGAGTAAATATATATAAATATTTATAACGAAAAATGTTAATCTTTTGACAAAGCTGTGATTTAACAGTCATGCATAGCATTCAGATTCATTTGGCCATCTTTAATTTACTGTACAGCAAACTGGGATTATTAGCAAATTTTATATTATGCAAAACCTCTTCCAAGTAGAAACATTTTTCTTTGTCAATGTCTTGGTGCTGTGCAATCTGCTTCATTTACACTCCAGGATGCTTACTGCCAATGGCAGTGGCAACACAAACATTGGCAGCTGTCTGCCCCCATTAACAACTGTTGTTTATTTTATTGTGGTTGCTTTACTCCCTCTGCTGGCATGAGGGAAATCCACCTCCACATTGCCAGAAGCAGTACCCCTGCTGCTAAAGCCACGGTTGTTGGTGACATTGCTGTATCAGGATGAACAATAAAAGGTGTCGCATTTGTGCAGTGAGACCAGTGGGTAGAAATTTTTCAAGGCCTGGTTTGTGCTGGAGGGCAGCAGTAAACAGTGGGAGAGGTGGTAGAGTATGGCTGTCAGAAATAATATGGAGCTGGGAGGAACATTAATTTAAAAGAAAATGTGAACTCTTCATTTTAATGGTGGCCACTTGGTAGGCTGCAAAAACACTTGGAAAACATGAATGGAGCATGTCAGACGCCAGGTCCGTTGTCTGCTCTGCAGGAGATAATATTTCTGAGGGGTCCTCAAACAAGCATAAACCCCTCATTATTGTATGCAAGCAATCTAATATTCATTATGGTTAGCTACCTGGACACCTGAAAATCATCAGAAGACAATATAGCACTGGGACATTTTACGGATGTCTTTGAGGTGGAGGATGCAGTCCTACAAATTTAGTCATTTTTGCTTCCTTTTTCCAATTCAAAAATGAGTACAAGATTGACTAATTTAACCTCTAGAACTGTGAACCTGGTGCTTAACTATACATTATGATTGAGAAAGTTAAGAACAACAAGCTTTTTGAACCAAACAAACAATAATATGTGAACGATTTCATTGATCACAAGTGCAGAATCATGGGCTGAATGGTCCTGGGTGTTCAGATGCACATCAGGTGTTTGAGAGGGTTCACCTGGTGGTAACATTCATCGAATTTCTTGCTGGTGTTGCCACTGGTTAACACTGAAAGGATAAGATAGAGAAGTTATTTGTTTTCTAGTTGTGGGGAAGATATGCTGATATAGTTGAACGACAAAGACCAGGGGCAGGATTTTCATGGGGGTGAACATGGAGGTGGGTGGGCATGAAAATTCGTGCCACAGGTTGGACTTCCAGTTTGCCGGTACCACCTTGCAGCCAGCTCATTTTTCCACAGGCAGAGTCAGCAGCTGAAAGGTTACTTGCCTTTTAAGGCCTATTGTCAGAGGCCAACTGGATCATCAGAGAACGGTCAGGCCATCTGCCTGGAAGCAGCATTCGGTGACGGACCAGGGAAGCCAGCACTCCAGGCAGGACCTGAGGCCCTCCCAGCCTGCTTGGCCACAGCTGCACCCGCAAACTGCAGTGTGGATGGAATTCCCCCTCCACACTGGTTGCCTGGTGAGAGACCATTTTTTATGATTTTTAAAATGTGCAAAGAGGGTGCCTCAAAATGGGGGACACCTTCCACCCTCCCCCCTCACTCTTGTGAGCTGCAGGCTACAGCTCCTTCCATGCTGGAGGGGCTCCTATTGGCCCTCCAGCTTAGAGGGCCTGTCCAACATTCTTAATGGAGTGATGAGCCCACCTTCTGTCTGCTAATTGGTCAATTTGGGTAAATCATTGCCAGGCAACTGAGGGGTTGTGACCCCAACCCAAAAGGCAAAATCCTGCCCAGCCTTTAGTTGCTCTATTTCATTTCCCCCTCCAAAAATGTTTCTTCAAGACAGTGGATGCTAGATTAATTTATTTGAAGTTCTTGTATAAATTGCAATGTGACCATTATGAGGCGTAAATATAATCTAGGTGTTGTATGTAAATCTTTTATATAGTTTATCTTGGTCCCTTCCAATCATAGCTGTAGATCTGCTTCAGAAGATGCTTATACTTGACACTGATAAGAGGATAACTGCAACAGATGCTCTGACTCATCCTTACTTTGCTCAGTATCATGACCCTGATGATGAACCAGAAGCAGAACCATATGATGAGTCAATAGAGAATAAGGAACGGACAATAGAGGAGTGGAAAGGTAGACATTTCTCTCTAAATTTCAAATTACATGTACTATTTTTGTTGAATTATTCCAAGTGTTGAGCATCCTAATAACAAGCAAAAACTTCTACCATTTTAAGTGGGTACATGCGTAGATACTTGTACAGATATAGGACTCTCATCCATAATGGTCTCCATGACTGAATTACCACTTAACACACACACTGCCTTGGCTCACAATAGGTGCTTGGCAACTTTAAAGCACCTTGCATAATATCCTTGTGTTGATTAAAAAAGAAGAAAAGCTATTCAACAATTATCCTGACAGAGCCAGGAGACAGAACCAAGCAGGAGCAGTGAAGTAAGTGGGCTGGGAGTGGTCATCTTTCTTCACCACTGCAACTTTTAATGTTAGGTTTAGCAGCATTTAAAATGGTGAAATTGGCACTTAAAAGCAAAAGCACTCAGGAAAAAAAACGTGGTTTTCAATGTTCTACATATTCTGGAATTTCTGCAGCAGCAACATCCCTGATTATGCTCCAGTACAAATGTATTAGAACTCATTGCATTGCCTGGGTCTTACCATGTTGTCCTTAGAGGCCATAATACACAAGGATAATTTTAAGTCCAGGTGATGTCATTCATTGTGTCTTTGCAAGAAATGCTGTCACTCCTGCTGTAGCTCTGCTTCAGAGGTCACCTTGGGTGAAAATGATCAGAAAGGAAAATAATTTAAAATGCCTTCAGTTTGTTACTCTGCTTATCACCACGTCCACATCATGAGGTGTCCAGCAAAAAAATGACCGCAAGAATAAAAGGAAATAGTTGTAGCAGGGAGTGTGAGAAACAGATACATTATCCTAACACATAGCCCAGTGCAATTGAAAAGATGAATGGTCTAATGGGTATACCAACTGGGTTCAGAGAATGATAAAGGATGTGTGTTGCAGTCATGGTAGACTAACCAGACATTCTTTTAAATACAAAATTCTTCAGCCAATCAATTCACTTAGCTGTATTAAAAAAAATCATTGCACATGGGTGATGCTGCCTACAGAGAAAGAAGAGCACTTAAAGAAGGTGGCATCAGTTAGTTATCCCAATTTGTCCTGAGAACAGCCCCTGGAGTAAATGGGAGTGTTTTAAAAACTCCAAGAACACTGTCATCAAGTTTAAAAGTGGATCCTGCCAAATCCAAGTTTTTTTAAAATCTCAATTGGTATAAAATCCGCAATAATATTACTCTCTCTAATAGGAGGACCCCATGTTTTCATTAAACATTTTGGGACATTCACTGTAGTATCATTTTACTATGCTTTTAGGAACATGCCAGAATCCATAAATGTAAGCAACAATTTAACAACCAGTAATTATTTGTACTGTTTCTTTGTTCTAACCTTAAGTTAGAACAAAGTGCATTTTATAAATGTTCTTGTATAATAGGAGTCACTGTACTTCAAAAAGAGATTCATTGTGCAAAGCATTTGGTCTTTCTGACATGGAGGGTACTCCAATATTACTGTAATAGTTTATTATGGTGAATAGAATTATTATGGTGAATAGAAGATAAAATTCATTTTTATGTTCACAGAGCTTACATTTGAGGAGGTAAACAGCTTTGAGTTGCCACAATGTACCATGGATAACATGGAGATGGAACCTTAGGAGCAGCCTCTTTAATCCACCTGTAGTAAAAGATAAAAAGCATTTCAGCTGCCTGCTGGTATATGACTTATCACAGGGCAATGTTTTGGATATAGCTTCACCACCTCCACAGCTCATCACACAACAGGACCGATATTGTGGATATAGCCAACTTAAACCAAAAAGAACAGTTTTTTTTTAATTTTAGTTGGTTGAGCCATGTCTTTTTGCATGACTGTCTTCTGTAAACAGTTAATAAACCAATACTGTCCGGCATTCATGCCAAATATATCAATGACTTTTTATGTCTGTATCAATACCTGATGTTATGATTGCTAAAGTTGGCCAATGGCACTGACATGTCCTTTTGAGAGCACAGATTATTTTAAGGTGTCAATTAGTAATTACTATTTACTTTAGCTGTCATCGTTCACCCTGCTTACAGAAAATACATCAAGGAAAAGAACAAACCACAAGTCAGAAAAATTCCGAATAAAACTAATTTTATTGTCTTCATCTCTGTACACATTAATTTTAAGCATAAACAATATTCCGTATAAGCCTTTGCTGCTTTTGTATTTTTATCAGCAGTAGCAAAGCACATTTTAGTTGACACTTCAATGTAATTTTTGCGAAGGATCGTGGAGTGATGAAAATTGCATCAGAGAAGTGGACAGTCGGGCATCTGCTAATGGCCTGTTCTTCAGCTAGGGCTATTGGCTCTAATCCCACTGAATACCTTATTTGCAAAATTACAGCACATTGTAATGTTTGATTCTTGTTAGGTTAGCAGCTCTGTTATCTCAGCATTCGGGATCTGAAATGCTTACATTTATCAAGGAACTCCTTCTGTGCAAACAGGAAATTCCTATTATATTTGGATTCTAAGTTTACAAGAGATTGTTGCTAGGAACTCGTTACTGTGTAATATCATAGCTCGTAAGATAACTGGGGCAGGGGGAGGAATAAGTCCTCTGCATTATGTGTAAAAGAAATGCAAATTATTTACCAACAGATTGATTGATTCATTTGATACATAGCATGGAGGAATTTTCCCCTAAGTCATTGTGTTACTTACTGTATAAGCCCATGCCTGCCAAGGTGAGAAGATAAACTGTGTAAAAGTGCATTAAAAGCCACAGGACATGACACAATAAACATTGTAATGAAAAGACGGCAGTCCTAGTAGACATCTGAAAGAATTACAAAATAAAGTCCAAGTAATTTATAAATCTTAAAGCCTTCATTGATCTAAAACTGTAACAAGGCTCTGGCAAATACATATTTCTTTTCAACCACAAGAATCCTCAAATCAAAATTCACCTGTCATAGAACAAAAAAAATAGCTAAGAATTGAAACTAATTCTCTTATTGCAATTTCCTTTTAGTGTTTTTCATTCTCATTTTACAATTTTATGAATCATGCTTTAATTATGTTGTGACCAGATCACAAGGAGTCTAATGGCTCCCCTCTTTTCATCTTCCTCAACAAAGGTTTAGGTTTTTTTTTTCATGAGGTTAAACCTTTTCTGAATCCAAACATATTTACCTATTCAAACTTTGAGCAATAAGGAGCCAACCAAACAAGGTTTTCTTGAGTTAAATATACAACAAGTTTGTTAACCACTAAACCAGAAGGGAAAAAAAACACATCACACACACACACACACACACAGAGGTATCAGAAATAAAGGAAATTAGAGTCCAATAAAAAAAGTTAAATGAGTAAGTGACCTTTCATTGTCCTTGAGGTGTAGATTTTTAAACATTGCAGCCTATTTGGAATAGCTAATTTTGTGGATGCAGTCAAATGTAGAAGATGTTACAGTTTGTTGGTAAATTTCTAGTAAAATTAACTTCTGAACTGGGGAATACACTTGTTCTGAAAGAGAGAGAGAGAGAGCCCAGCTTTCAGCTTGTTTCATTAGCTGAAAACTTCTTGCAATCTCTGTGCAGTGGCTGCAGCCTGGCCTGGAGTACTTCACCCATTGTGTATTTCCAAGGAGTTTTGGGTGGGTCTGTCTGTGGCAGCCATAGTTTCAATATCCAGGACTTTGCATTTTAATGTCTCTTCCTTAGACAGTGACAAATTTCAATGGGTCTCTGAATGACAGGAAATGTCTCCTTCTTTGCACTCCCCTGAGGGTCACTTCTTTGTTTTTTCACCTTGGAAGGTGGCCTTGCATTTTTAAGTAATTCATTCTGTCATTTCAAATTGCAAAACTTCCTGTCAATTGAAAGCTTAAAAATAATATTTTCAAAATTAAAGGGGCATAGTGTAGTAATTATAGTTTTTTTTAGTGTGCAATGTACCTTTAACAATAGTCTTTGTTAGGCAAGATCACATGACCTGTAGTAAACAATAGGAGAGTAGCACAGGCTACCTCAGCAGTTAGTGTAGAGATTGAGTTGGAGTTGAAAGCCTACATGTGGTTGCTGCTGAGTATATTGTAAATAAACTTAATGTTTCCACCCAAGAAATGTCTGTGGATCAACTCTATCACCAACAGCACAACTCAGCTACCCTATAACAAACTGGTGATGAGGATAAAATAGGATTTAACAAAAGAAATCAAGTGAAAAAAAAAGCAAGATATACTTACCAGGTATGCTGTCACTTTAATTTAAAGCAAAAACGGGCCCTGATCCAAATGGCTGAGAAATCTCCCAGAGCACCCCCGACATTTAATAAAAAAAGCCAAAATCTCAAGATCCCTAAGTGAGAATCCACTAGACATTAAAAAAGAGAATCTGTATATCACTATAAATAGGCGGCAGCCCCGCAGGCTCAGTATGTTAGAGAAGTTGGCACACAGCTTGTGAGTTTTATAAAAAACTAAAAAAAAAATGCAGAATCACCAAGAACAGGGAGAAGAAATCTCTGCTGTGCTTTTCCTGAACAGGAACAAAGATTTATAAAGTTAAAAGAGAAGAATGCCAACGATCGCGGGGATCCCACCAAAACTCAAAGCTCAGGAAACACAGCACAGAAAAGTCGAGTCCTGCAGAGACAGCCTAAGTAAAAACAAGGTGACTGTTCTTAAAGTGGCAATACATTTAAAGTGACGAATACAAGAAAAATGGCTATGGACAGAAAATTAGAAGAGACCCCAGAGATAAGGCAAGAAGAGACCCCAGAGAGAGGGCAACTCTGCGGAAGGCATCGAGAGACCTCAGAGGGAGGGTGATTCTGCGGAAGGCATCAAGGGACCCCGGGGAGAGGGTGACTCTGTGAAAGGCAATGAGAGACCCCAGAGAGGGGGCGACTCTGCAGAAGGCAATGAGGGACCCCAGAGAGAGAGGGCGACTCTGTGGGCCTCAATTATTTACTATCTATATTAATGACTTGGAGGAGGGAGCAGAGTGTAATGTATCCAAATTTGCTGATAATACAAAAGTGGGTGGGAGGGCATGTTGTGATGAGAACAAAAGGAATCTGCAAGGGGATATAGATAGGTTGAGTGAGCAAAAACTTGGCAGATGGAGTTTAATGTAGGAAAGTGTGAGGTCATGCACTTTGGTAGGAAGAATCAAAAGGCTGACTATTATTTAATGGAGAGTGACTCCAAAAAAGTGCAGCACAGAGGGATCTGGGTGTTCTTGTGCATGAAACACAAAATGATAGCATGCAGGCACAGCAAGTAATTATGAGAGCAAATGGAATTTTGGCCTGTATTACTAGGGGGTTGGAGTTCAAAAATAGGGAAGTTTTGTTACGACTATACAGGGTGTCGGTGAGGCCGCACCTGGAGTACTGTGTACAGTTTTGGTCCCTGTATTTAAGAAAGGATATACTAGCATTGGAGGCAGTTCAAAATAAATTCACTGAGCTGATTCTTGGGATGAAGGGGTTGACTTATCAAGAACAGCTCAACAGGTTAGGCCTTTATTGATCAGAGTTTAGAAGAATGAGGGATGATCTTTTGAAACATGCAAGAGTCTGAGGTGGCTTGACAGGGTAGATGTTGAGAAGATGTTTCCACTAGTGGGGGCATTTCGAACTAGGGGACATAGTTACAGAATAAGGGGACACTCATTTAAAACTGAGATGCAAAGGAATTTCTTCTCTGAGGGTAGTGAATGTCTGGAATTCTCTACCCCAGAGAGTTGTGGAAGCTAGATCAGTGAAAATATTTAAAGAGCAGGTAGATAGATTTTGGAAATATTGGGGAGTTGAGGGTTATGAGGAGCTGGCACAAAAGAGGAGTTGAAGTCTGGGCAGATCAGCCATGATCTTACTGAATGGTGGGGCAGGCATGAGGGGCCCAATGGTCCTAGTTCTTTTGTTCTTATGTTCTGCTGAAGGCAAGGAGGGGCCCCAGAGAGAGGGTGACTTGAAATTAAACAGTTGAAAGAAAAAGTTGATTGGTCTTCAAGATCAAATGAAAAAGGAATGCGTAAGCATTCAGCAAAAGGAAGAAATGAAGGCCGTCTCAAACAGTAGAATGGAAGCACAGCAGAAGAAACGTGAAGAGGGCTCTGGAGAAACCCTGGTGATCAAAGAGCGCTCGGGGAAGCCCTGGGAGCTGTATAGAGCTGGATACAGCCGGGAGACAGGAGTTCTGTTCAACTCCAAGGCAGTGCTCAGGCTCAGCTGTCTAGCAAAGAGCTGAAGAATCAGCTAAAGAGGCTTTGGAAGCAAAAGTTGCAGAATTTCCCAAGAAGCAGACAGATAGTGAAATTTTGGGAGACTCAGCCACTGAGCTCAGACAAGTTGAGTTTGCATCTGAGACAAGTCAAAAAGAAGGCCAAGATTAAAGTCTGCGCTAGAAAGAAGAAGGTATGTAGAAAAAAGATACAGAAATATGAATAGGGCCTCCATCCGGGTGAGAAGAAAATGAGAGGCACCTGTGCCAAAGAATGCCTTAGAACTTAAATCATTCCTAGGGATGATCAACTATTATGGACGGTTCTTACCCAATGTGTCTACATTGCTGGCTCCCCTGCATTCTCTACTCAAAAAGAACCAACATTGGTCTTGGGAGGTGCCCCAGAAAGAAGCTTTCATAAAGGTGAAACAGTTGTTACAGTTGTCCAATTTATTAGTGTATTATGACCAGACAAAAGAATTGGTGTTGACATGTGACGCATCTCCCTACGGAGCTCATTCATCAGATGGACGACGGCACAGGACAGCCAATAAGTTACGTATCAAGAACGCACACCAAAGTGGAAAAGGGATACTCACAGATAGAGCGTGGCCAGGTAGACCCTGGGTGCAGTTACACATTGACTACGCTGGACTTTTCCTGGGAACAATGTTTCTGCTCATTGTCGATGCCTATTCAAAACGGACTTATATAAGGTGAAGTCACTAATGTCAGCCGCTACAATTGAGAAACTGCATCAGAGTTTTGCCATTCACGGACCACCAGACATAATCATTTCTGATAACAGCAAGGCATTTATGAGTGTGAGTTTCAATGGTTTGTCAACGGTATCTGGCCGAAGGGGCGGTTCAAACATTCAAGGCAGGCATGAAAAAGCTAACTGGCGATTCCTTGGCAACCAAGCTAGCACACTTTCTTTCTCATTACAGGACCACCGTTCACACAACAACAGGTGTCACGCCTGTGGAGTTATAGTTGAAATGCCATCTCAGGACGAGATTGAGTCTAATAATGTTGAATTTATAGGGGAAGATGGAAAGGAGTCAGGGAAGCCAGAAAACTAGACATAACTGGTATAGTCACAAGAGGAAATTGAGCCTGGGAGAGCAGGTATACGTGAAGAACTTCGGAGAAGGACCAAAGTGGTTACAGGGTGAAATAAGTGCAGTGACTGGACCTCTAGCTTACCACATGGAGGTGGAAGGCCGATCGTCCGTAAACATGTGGACCATTTAAGGAAGAGAGAGACAAATCACCAAGATTTGGTTCCACCGGTGATCATAACCAGGTCTGCGTTTCCTGTTGAGAATACTCAACACAAGACTGACATGTCTGATGTTCCTGTAAGAGTTGAGGATACAGAACTGCAAGTGCCCACCAAAGCACCTGGTATTCAGGCAACTCCTGAAAATGAGGTTCCTGTCAAAGAATCTGAAGTGGTAGAGCTGCGATGTTATCACATATACCAGGAAACCATCTGAAAGATTGAACTTGCAAATTCATTACCCAGTGTAAATATTATGTTGTCTTGAAAAATATGCACTAATATATAAAAATATGTAGTCACTATGGGGAAATCGGGGGTGTTATGTGGGGCAGGCGGAGGTGCCACTCGGGGACATGTGGCCTGTTTATGTGGGCAGGCCAATTAAGGCCTGTCCATCATGACACATGCCCGGAAGCGCTGTGCGCTCCCTGTGTGGACAGGGGGGGACTGCTTGAGTGGTTCCCTGAGGAGGTGCCTCAGGGAGATTTGTTTGACATGTGTAAGTTTAAATAAAGGAAGGAAAAAGCTTTTGAAACATGTCCCCTCATGTGACATTGTCACATGAGCTGGGACATGTCAAAGAATTAATGTAAAAATTTTTATTACATTTTAAAACACTTCATGAAACCTCATCCCGCCCGTGGATGAGGTTTCATGAAAAATGTGAAGGTTGGACGGGCAGCTCAGCTAATTGAGTTAATGACTATTTAAATGGCCTTAATAGGCATTTGACAGGTCAGTGGCTGCGTGCCCACTGAACTGACGATCTAAATGACGCGCGGTGACGTCGGGGGACACGCCCAACGTCACCGCATGTCATTTTACGCGTCGGCAAGCAGGCCCTGCTCTTGCTCCTGTTCACCGACCAGAGAATTCTGCCCACAGTTTTATTTAGTGTACAATGTACTTTTAAGAATAATACGTGTTAGGCAAGATCACATGATCTGTAGTAACCAATAGGAGAGCAGCACAGGCTACCTCAGCAGTGAGTGGAGAGATGGAGTTGGTGTTGAAAGCACACATGTACCTGCTGCTGAGCATACTGTAAATAAACTTAATGTTTCCACCCAAGACGTGTCTGTGGATCAACTCTATCACTAATAGCACAACTCGGCCACCCTGCAACACATAGCCTCATGACAATTAACATTTATATACAGTATGTTTTGGCAGTCTAGGGATGGGCATTTATTCCACTATTATTCTTACATTGTAAGAAGTTCCAGGGCACAGATTCATATGCAACTGTAGGACTACCTTGCACTGTTCACCTGATTTGGAGATTCAATCCTTTATAATGGAAAAAATTAATACAAAAAGGCAACAGCAGGAAGGAAAGTTTCACAGACAAGAGATATATTGGAATAAAAATAATTCTGTGGAAATTGTCAAGACATCACTCACGTTTATATTTCAATGTCAATAGAGTCTACAGGGAAAAGAGAATCACATGCAGAGACCAGAAATTATAGATAGACCCAGAAATTGAAAATACACCCAACATATTGACAGCCATTATCAATCAATCTATATATGAAAATTACTTGAAAGGCTGATATGTAGAGAAAATCTCAACACTCAAGACCTTTATGAGAAAAATCAACATTATGTTTCTTCAGCAACTTGAAAATATCACATTGTAAGTGTTTCCGATACATAGAAAGAAATGATGGTTAGAGGGAGTCTAAACAGTTAAGATAAAAGGGAAGGTGTTGCTGTATTTGTTAAAGATAGCCTAACTGCTGTAGAGAGTTGGCTGGCTTTGTTTTACAAAATAGTGTTGAAATTTTTTGAATTCAGGTGGATTTACCCAAAATTGGTCATTAACAAATTGCTTATTGGCACCTATTATAGAACTTCAGGTTAAGGTGCCATTATGATGAGACACTTTGGGCACAAATTATAAGGGATACTATATTGGGACCCTTATCTGGGCCAATGGAGTGCCATTGGGCATAAGATTAAAAAAAAGGCCCAAGTGTCTTTCTTGAGGGGGGGGGGCCACCACGAATATAAGTGTTCTAGTAAAACTAAAAGTACAAGTGTAAAATGTTAGAATTTACTATTTGTTGATGAGACATATGGTACCCAGTGGTGTCCATCAGTTGTAGAAGCAACTTAATTCAGTAAAGTCTTTATAATTGAGGATTTTAGTTTCCCAGGAATTCAATGAGTAAATGGTGGTCTATCCAGGATTGAGGGCAGGACAACTGAAAGATTTGTAGATATAATAACCAATTATTTCCTGACAACATACTGTTGGGGTAACTTGGATAATAGACCTAGTTTTTAGTAGTGAATCTGATACATTATCAGAACTCCATATGGAGAAAACACCAGGGCAAGAGAAACCATAATATTAGACTTGAGCTGATCCAACAAAAACAAAGCCACTAAAAATTTACCAGATTTTAAGTGGGTTGGTTCTGGAATCATGCCAGTTGAATTGAGCAGGCCCATAAGGTCAGCTTTCTGCAAGAGCAACTCAGCTTGTCCCCTTCCCTGCCTTCCCCACCTCACAATCCTGCAAATCTTCTCTCATCAAATATCCAATCTCCTTTTGAAAGCATGATTAAATCTGCCCCCACCACACTCAGGCACTTCATTCCAGATCTAACTGCTCAGTGTGTGAAATGGTTTTTCCTCATGTCACGATTGTTCCTTTTGTGAATGACCTTAAATCAGTGCTCTCTGGTTCTTGATCCTTCCACCAACAGGAACAGTTATTCTTTTCCACCCTATCCAAGCCCTTCATGACTTTGAGCACCTCTAGCAAATCTCCTCTTCATCTTCTCTTCTCCAAGGAGAACAGCCTTAGCTTTTCCAATCTATTGATGTAACTGAAATTCCTCATCCCTGGAACCACTCTCATGACACTTTTCTGCACCGTCTCTATTGCCTTCACATCCTTCCTAAAGCGTGGGGCCAGAACTGGATACAGTACTCCAGTTGAGTCCAAACCAGTGTTTAACATAAATTATTTGTTTTTGTACTCTATGCCCCTCCTCATAAGGGACAATTTGCTTTATTAAGTATTTTCTCAACCTGCCCTATCGCTTTCAATGATCTTTGCACAAAATACCACAAGGTCCTCTGCTCCTGCACCTCCTTTAGAATTGCACTCTTTATATCACCGCTCCTACCAAAATGAATCACTTCACACTTCCCTGCATTAAATTTTCATCTGCCACTTATCTGCCTATTCCACCAGGTTGCCTATGTTCTCTTGAAGTTTATCATTAACCTCCTCACAATTCACAATATCTCCAAGTTGTGTGTCATCCACAAATTTTGAAATTGTGCCCTGTATACCCAAGGCTAGTTCATTAGTGTATATCAAGAAAAGTAGGGGTCCTATATTAACTCCTGAACCCCACTGTGTGACTTCCTCCAGTCAAAAAAAAAACAACCATTCATCACCACTCCCATTTCCTGGTCACTCAGCCAATTTCATCTCTATGCTGCTACTCTTCCTTTTATTCCACGGGCTCTATTTTTATGCACAAGCCTGTTATGTGGCACTTTATCAAATGCCTTTTGGAAGCCCATGAATGCCACATCAAACACATTACCCTCATAACCCTCTGTTCCCTCATCAAAAAAACTCAAGCAAGTTAGTTAAACATGATTTGCCCTTCAATCCATCTTGGCTTTCTTTAATTAATTCATGTTTGTCCAAGTGACTGTTAATTTTGTCCCAAATTATTATTTTCAAAAGCTTTCCCACTATCAAGATTAAACTGACTAGCCTGCAGTTGCTGGGTTTATCCTTATACCATTTCTTGAACAAGGGTGTAACATTTGCAATTCTCCAGGCCTCTGGCATCTCCCCCCACCCCCCGCCATCTTCCCCCCGACCCCCCCGGCCTCCCCCATGCTTATAAGGAGAATTGGAAGATTATGGTCAGTGCCTCTGCAATTTCCACCCTTACTTCCCTCAGTATCCTTGGATGCATCTCATCCTTTCCTATTGACTTTTCAACTTATGAGTACAGCCAGCCTATCCAATATCTCCATCTATCAATTTTGGTCTATCCAGTGTCTCAACCACCTCCTCTTTCATCAAGATCAGGGTAGCATCACCTTCTTTACATCCGTCTTTATCAAAGTATTCATGTAGTACCTCAGCCCTGGACTCAATGTCTAAATCCCTTTTAGGTCTCTAATCAGCTCCACCCCTTTTACTATTTATATGACTATAGGAGACCTTTGGACCTCCTATGTTAGCTGCCAGTCTCTTCTCATATTCTGTCCTTGCTTCCCATATTTGTATTTTCACTTCCCCTCTGAAGCTTTTATCTTTAGTTCTTGTATCATCTGACTGAAAAACACATCCTTTTTCAGCTTTCTATCTCTTGCATCATCCAGACAGCTCTGGATTTTTTTGTCTTATTTTTCTGTATCTTGATTGTACCTGAACTCTTTCTTCTTTAAAAGCAGCCCATTGTTCTATTACAGTTTTGCCTGCCAATCTTTTTTTTCATTTGTTCATGGGATGTGGGCCTCAGTGGCTAAGCCAGCATTTATTGCCTATCCCTTGTTCAGAAGGCATTTAAGAGTCAACCACATTGCTTGTGGGTCTGGAGTCACGTGTAGGCCAGACCAGGCAAGGACTGCAGATTTCCCTTCCCTAAGGGACATTAGTGAACCGGATAGGTTTATTATGACAATCGGCAATGGTTTCATGGTCTTCATCAGATTTTTATTGAATTCAAATTTCACCAAGTGCCATGGTGAGATTTGAGCCTAGAGCATTACCCTGGGTTTCTGGAATACTAGTCAGTGACAATACTACTATGCCACCGCCTCTCCTTTGATTCCAATTTACCTGGGCCAGATTTGGTCTCACTCCATTAAAGGTGGACCTCCTTCCAATTAATTATTTTGACCTTGTATTGTTCTTTGTCCTTTTCCATATATGATAAACCTTAAGATGCTATGATCACTAACCACCCCCCCAAACAAATGTTTCCCGAATGATTTACTTAACCCACTTCATTCCCCAGAACCAGATCCAGCAATGCCTCCATCCTCGTTAGACTCGAAACATACTGATGTAGATAGTGAAAATCTTTTGGGGGTGCACAAGATCGGATTTCCCATGTATAGATTCAGCTCAGTAAACAGATATTTCACAATGCTTACTTGGAGAATAATGGAAGTCTGACTTCTTAGGTGGCAGGAATATTATCGAAGGTCAAAGCTCGAGCACCCTACAACTGTCGCTTGAAACTGGAGTCAAGATTACAACCTTGAAATCCCATGTGCATTTACTTTCACGAAATATATTGTGGAGCTCAAGGAGGTGATTTTAGGACAGTTTTGTATGAGATTAGCAAGTGTTACATGATGTATAATTATGCTGAAGCATTAACGATGGTGATGCAATCACAATGTGAAAACTAATGATGACAGTTGTTCACTGGGACATAACAAAAGCAGTGTATACTTCTGGACAGAGTAAATAGGGAGAGACTGTTCCCATTGGCAGAAGGGTTGAGAACAAAAAGATACCAATTTAAGGTCATTGACAAAAGAATCTGCTACACCTTTTACTGAGGTGTGTGTTTTAATTGCATCTAGTTATTGCAGAAAATGCCAAAGAATGTGTTAGCTGCTCTAAATCCTAGAGCATACACTTAGAGGGTAAGAGTAATTACCACCAGTCCCAGTGGCTAGCATCCACAGAGGCCTTCACAACTTGTGGGCACCATAGGGGATGGAGCATCTCAGACACCAATTATAGCATGATGATTCAGTCAGCAAGCTTCTCTCTGGATTTGTTTGGACTTTGTTGCATGTTTTAGTGTGATTGGACCTTGTTTTTTTTAATATTAGCAGTGGCCTTAAAGGCCCATTTGTGATGCTCACTCATCAGGTGCCACTTAATGTCACTGCTATTGGTCCAACTAAAATAATGCCAGGGATAATTACCAACCTGTGACTTACAAGGGTCACAGTTACAGATAGACAGTGTCCTGGGAGATCAGGCAGCTAGGCAGCATGTGTCTGGAACAAAGCACTGAGCTGTCAAAGAAAAAAAAACACTTCAATGAAAAGGAGAAACTGAATATTAAATGCAGCTATTATTGGATTATTATTCTGCGCAAGGAACAAGAAATAGCTTCTGAAAATTAAAGCCTTCAATGTTCATAAATCCAAAACTGGTCCCTGCCACGACCCTCCACCCTAGAAAAACAACTTAGATTTCTTTAGCCTTCCTGCATTGTCATTTAGTCTTCCAAGTTTCAATTTGTGCTCAGTCGGTAGCACTTTCACCACTTGGGTCAGAAGGTTGTGGGTTCAAGTCCCACTCCAGAACTTGAGCTCAAAAAAAATGAAGACTGACACACCTTAATACCATGTCTGTGCTGCACTGTAGGAGGTGCCATCATTCACTTGCAACAGTAAACGATGGCCCTGTAAGCTCTCAGATGAATGTAAAAGATTTCTTGGCTCTTCTTAAAGAAGAGCAAGGAAGTTATCTCTGGTGTCCTGGCCAATATTAATTCCTCAAAATCAACATCATAGAAACATTACCTGGTCATGACCACATTGCTGTTTGTGGGAGCTTGCTGTGCTCAAATTGGCTGTCACGTCTCCTTCATTACAACCATGACTACACGTCAAAAGTACTTCATTGACTAATTATTTTGAAATGTCCTGAGGTTGTGAAAGATGCTATATAAATGCGAGTCCTTCTCTTTGTATGGTTACACCCTTTGTTAGTTGTGCCCCCTTTGAAAGAGAAGCCACATTTTAAAATGTGGATTTTCAGTTGATAGTTCTGCAATGCAGTTTCTCTTTACCCATCCTTAGAAAAAGGGCCATTCGGAAGATGATATCACAAGTCATTTTACTGACTAGAGGAAAAGAACTGCTAGACATATGGGGAGGGGGTGGAGGTAAAAAGCGAGAACAGAAGGAATAGGATGAGTGGGCCATTCATCATCACCCCTTCCAAGTGTGCTCTGCCATTCAATATGATCATGGCTGAACTACTGCCCCAACTCCACTTTCCTACCTTTGCCCCATATCCCTGACTCTTGAGTGATCAAAAAGCCCATCGATTGCAGTCTTGAGTACACAAGAAAATGAGATTTGGCTGAAAGCAGGGACAAAGGAGAATTAGTTTTTTTTTAAAAAAAGCCAGTGTATAAGTGCAAATTTGGTAAAAAAGCATGCCTGTAGGAAAGTTGAAAGTAATAACCAGCATTAGGGAAAAAAGATACCTTGCAAAATATCTCAAAGAAAGGATGAACTGAGCTTTTTCCAATCCGGTTTCTGAAGTTAATAGGCAGCTCCATTACAAAAGCAATTTAAATAGCACTTTTACCGTAATGAAACGTACCAAGGTGCTACACAGGTACATTAGAAAACAAAGTACGACACAAAGCCAGGTAATGATGCATTAAGTCAGATGACCAAAAGCTTGGTCAAGGAGATAGTTTTTAAAGAAGTGTCTTGAAGGAGAAAAACAAGGTGGAGAAGTGGAGAGGTGTAGGGAGGGAATGCCAGAGCTTTGGACCTAAGCAACTAAAGGCATGGCCACCATTAGAGGGAATGTACAAGAGGCCAAAATTAGAGGACTGCAGGTATGTCAGAGGGCTAAGAGGTTGGAGAAGATTACAGAAATTGGGGGGGGGGGGTGGTGGTGCAAGGCCATAGAAGGATTTGAAAACAAGGATAGGATCAGCAAGCACAGGGGTGATATGGGAACAAGACTTTCTGCAAGTTAGGAATGGGCAGCAGAGTCTTGGATGACCTCAGGTTAATGGAGGGTATGATGAGGGAGGCCACCCATGAGTGTGTCGGAATAGTGGAGCCTAGAGGAAGCAAAGGCATGAATGAAGATTTCAAACTCGAGCGCTGTTACGGAGGTAGGCTGTCTTAGTGATGGCGCAAGTAGGAGGTCAGATGCTTATCTCGGGGCCAAATGCGAGATCAAGATTCTGGACATACTGCCTTAATCTCACTGTTGCCAAAGAGAGGGATGGAATCGGTAAATAGAGAATAAGGTTTAGAGAGAAGACTGAAAACCATGGCATCTTTCTAATATTTAATGGGGGTGGGGTGAGGGGCAGCGTGGGGTGGTGAGAATTTCTGCACATCCAGTAGAGGATGTGGGATATGAAGTCTGCTAACTCAGCAACAGTGAAGGAGCTGGTGCTGAGGTAAAGTTGGGCATCATTAACGTACGTGTGAAAACTAAACACTGTACCTTCAAATGGTGTCACAAAGGGACATCATGTAGGTGAGAAATAGGAGGGGGCCAAGGATAAATATTTGGGAGACACCGGAGGCAAAGGTGTCGAAGCAGGAAGAGAAGCCATTGTAAGTGATTCACTGGCTACAATTAGCTAGATAAGAATGGAACCACAGGAGCAGTCCCATTCAACTGGACAGCAGTGGGGAGGTGTTGCAGAAGAAGGCATAGTCAACTGTGTCAAACATTGAGATGAAGGAGGAGTGAACATTTACCTTTGTCACAGTCACACAGGATGTCAGTTGTGACTTTGATAAGAGCTATTTCAGTACTGTGGCTGGAACAGAAAGCAGGAGTTCCGGAAAAGATGGGAACAGATTTGGAAGGCAACATGTTCGAAGGCTTGAGAGGAAAAGGTTGGAGATGGGATGGTGGCTTGCAAGGACAGAGGGGTCAAGGGTTGTTTTTTTTGAGGAGGGGCTGCTGACTGCAGTTTTGAAGGAGGCACACAACATCCAAAGAGAGAAATATTTACAATATCAGCTAACATGGGGGCCAAGAGGGGAAGTTTAGTAGGAACAGGAGGTGGGTCTTGTGGACAAGATGAGATGAGAGCAGGCATGAGGAGAAATAGGAGAGAAATTAGAGGAAGATGCATGTTCAGGGCTAGGGCAGGGGAGGGCTAGGGCAGGGGAGAAAAACATCAAAAGGAGGTTGGCCAGGGGAGCTAGTGAAATGGAGAGAAGTGGCAGAGGCAGCTGATGGTCTCAATCCTAGTGACAAAGCAGTTCATGAGATTCTTGCACAGTGTGGGGAGGGGAGGGTGGTTGGCCAGAGGTTTAAAGAGAAAAAAAAAAGTGTTGGGAGGGGGAGGGTGGATAGCCAGGGGTTTAAAGGAGAAATTCTAGTCAAGTAAAGCAGCCAGAGATTATCCTTCAATTCCAGGATAACTCTGGAATAGCTTTGCAAGAGTAGGACCTGGTACCATTAAGTGGTTTGGCCAGATCCTACCACTGTCCACCATATTCTTCGGAATGAAGGAAATGGAGATGGTGCGGTTGAGTAAATCAGTAGCTGACTTCAAAGCAGAACATGTCCCAAAATGTAAACTTTGGTTTGGTTTACCAACCTCATCAACTGCAAAACTGTATATAAAAATAATTGATGTAAAACAAAAACAGTTCAGGCCAGTACTCTTATTTCCCAGCTTTTACTGGTGTTCCATTTAAAGCTATACAAGACCAGTATTCTTATTTTCAAGTTTTTTTTCTCGTTCTGGAATGTAACCATTTAATGCTGAAGTCGACACTAAATTCAAACACGGATTTTGAGCGTGTAACGATCGGTTATTTCCATGAGAGGGCAGCCTCCAATCCAGCTGCTCTGAGAGTGTTTACTCAAAGCGATCGAAACACCCCCCTTACTGCAAATATTGATTGGACACGTGATTTATAAAGTTCAAAGATTTTCTTTGAAGGAAACGATTGAATATTACAGCGAGAGAGGGGGAGAAGCTGGCCGTCAGACTGTAATCGGAACAAAGGGAAACTGTCCCTAGGTTACTCCAGGTCGAATTGTACTCATTCATAGTCAATGAAGGCAGCCGATGCAACACGTTCAGTTCAGCCTTAAAGTGGATGAAGGAGGCGATTCGGCGCTCTGCAATTTGAAGTTTTGAAGTAGTACAAGAAGCTGACACTTTTTGGACTGTTCTGAGCAAGTTTCCAAAGTTTGATAGATTTCTACGATGACAACAAGGAAGGGGTTCCATCACCAGGAGATTAATAAAACAGCCTGGGAGATATTGGAGAGATACACAGAGCTGACTGCTGTAGGCTCAGGAGCCTATGGAAGTGTTTGGTGAGTGAGAGTTCTCTTCGCGAGTTTCGATTCAGAGATTGGACTAGTCATTGGCAGAGCGGTTTCCTCCGTTCACTTGATGCCTATTCATCTATTTAAAACAAAAACGCACCCAAGTATGTGCTCAGCCTCGGTAACAGTAGTTGGCTATGAACACTTGCTTTTAAACGCAATCTGTGAACTCCGAGAGTTGCAGACCGGGCCACAATTCTTCCGGGTTTTCTGGAAACTTGCCTGTTCTTTTTCTGTCTCAATCGCGGAAATATCTATGCACCAAACTCACTCTAAATCCATTTGTGATCTTTTTTGATCCACAGCTCAGCCATTGATAAGCGAACTGGCATTAAAGTAGCAATCAAGAAATTGTACCGACCCTTTCAATCTGAGCTTTTTGCTAAACGAGCTTACCGCGAACTTCGGCTGTTGAAACACATGAAACACGAGAATGTGAGTAAATGGTTCACATCAAAACTAGCAACACAGTGGCGCCGGCATTGGATTAAAATTACAGCCTTTTGTAATAGATCTCTGTTCTTTGATGTGCAAGATGATTTGTCATTAACAGAGAGGGTTACGGTTACTTTCTCTTTCGAAAACCAACACCTTTAATAATCTTGTTTTATTTTACTTGGCCAATTACTTGACCAATAAGGATGGTCATCCGTCCGGAATAAATCCACCACCACTGCAACCCATCTCACAGCATCCTGTGCTTGGTAAATAATTGCCTCACTGATCAAGCTGGAAGTCCATGATAAGTACCATGACTTATCATGTGAACAACTTCCGGATATCATTCCAAATGTGTCTTATGGCTTAGGTTAGAATGTTTCTGGTTTACCTTTTCTACACTATTCACCTTGTACATGTGGCCATCTTTCAGTCGCCATCTTTCGAGGATGAAAAGATCACGTTTCCACAGTATTTCCTCAGATGCTGGGGATCAGTAAATTAACTTCCCTCTGCACCATCTCCCTGACCAGAATATTTAGTTCCTATGTGTCTTAGTACCCGGCGTTGGCTGACTGCAGTAATGTGCAGCTTAAGCATTATTTCCTCTGAATTGATGTTTTGCCCGTGCAGTTCAACATTCTACTCTATTCATTGAGTAACAAGTCCATATCCAAATGCAGCAAGACCTGGACAATATCCAGGCTTGGACTGGCAAGTAGCAAGTAATATTCATGCCACACAAGTGCCAGGCAATGACTATCTTCAAACAAGAGAGAATCTAACCACCGCCCCTTGATATTCAGTGGCATTACCATCACTGAGTTCCCCACTATCAACATCCTGGGGATTACCATTGACCAGAAATTAAGCTGGACTAGCCATACAAATACAGTGGATACAACAATAGCTCAGAGGCTCGGAATCCTGCGGCGAATAACTCACCTCCTAACTCCCCAAAACCTGTCCACCATCTACAAGGCACTGGTCAGGAGTGTGATGGAATACTCCCCACTTGTCTGGATGAGTGCAGCTCCCACAACACTCAAGAAGCTTGACACTGTCCAGGACAAAGCAGCCTGATTGATTGGCATCCCGTCCACAAACATTCACTCCCTCCACCACCGATCCACAGCGGCAGCAATGTGTACCATCTACAAGGTGCACTGCAGGAACTCACCAAGGCTCCTTAGACCCGCTACCATCTAGAAGGACAAGGGCAGCAGACACATGGGAACACCACCACCTGGAAGATCCCCTCCAAGCTGCTTAGCATCCTGGCTTGGAAATATATTGCCATTCATTCACTGTCGCTGGGTCAAAATTCTGGAACTCCCTCCCTAATAGCACTGTGGGTGTACCTACACCACATGGACTGCAGTAGTTCAAGAATACAGCCCACCACCACCTTCTCGAGGGCAATTGGGAATGGGCAATAAATGCTGGCCTAGCCAGTGATGCCCACATCTCATAAATGAATAAAAAATCCTAGACTGTGTCATTTAACTATCTCATCAAATAAGTTGTTTATCAGCCATTTTGGACTGTACTCTGTGCAGTACTTTATACTTGCCTGTATTATTTCCCCCACCAGCATTTCACCATTTGCACATATTCTGTAGCTCAATAGTACTGTAGCTGAATAGTTCATTCTCTAATTTGGACTAAATCAACAGACTTAGCTGAGCCTTCCCGTTTGACAATTTGAGGTTGGCTTTGTCCAGCCAATTGGGGAGCATTGCTCTTTGGCCACGCGTGTTGGGAAATCACAATTGCAGTAACCATGATTTTCCATCTATAAATATCAGCTGAGGGTTTCTTTGAAAAGGAGGGGATTGGTACAAAATACCATGGAAAATAGAGAAAGGAAGTGTTCTTGCGGTTAATTGTTAATTATTAGATTAGTTAATTCACTTTGTTGGTCCAATAAATAGCTCCTTCAAAACATCCCGCTAGTTCACCCCCACTAGTTATGACATTGGGATTTACAATTTAAATATGACTATTCAAAAAGCCAATGCAAGAAAGAAAATAATTACCTAGTTAAGGTACTAAACTATGTTGTTAACTTCACTTTCAGCCCAAGATACACAAAGTAAGCTTATCAGTTGTTTATATTAGTAGTATCAACTCAAGGTTGAATATGTTAAGTTCTCTAAAACAGCGCCTAAGCTGGCACATAATGCTGTGCATTGCAGGCCATGGTTATGTGAATTGTCATTGTTATGTCTGAGGCTTAATATTGCATGCCTTTCTACTTTGGAAAAAAGAACTAAAATTAATTCATTTTTTAGACAGTCCAATATCCTTTAATATGGAGAAGTTTCAAGGACATAGCAGGTTGATTCAGAAACAAAATTTTAACACTGTGAATGATTCGAATCTGCACTGAGCTGAATTAGCAATGTGACTATTGAAATTCAATTAGCAAAACATTTTTGTGCGAGGTCTTCAGAGCCTTTATAAAGACAGTGCCAGCTTCTTTGTTCTGTCATGTTAGGTAGCAGTGTTCAGCATCCAGATACTGTTGCCATAGTAACACACTTGTGTTGTTTCAAGCTGTTCCCACACTTGTGCTAACAGTCACACAATGGCATAGAGCTTTTAAGAGGGGGTTACAAAGTGTCCAAAAAAAAAAAATTGCTGTATGTATGTGAGATTCTTCTTGTTAACAATCTTGGTTGAAAAAGTAGCAGGAGTGCAAAAAAGACTTTAGTGTTTGTCATATTAGAATTAATTTCACTGATTCAGTATGTATTTTTAAAGGTAAAGTTTTGTACTCCATACATGTCATGTTAATTCAAGCAAATTAATTATATATGTTCATTCCTTTGATAATGCTAGTGTATTAATTATTCATCGAAACATCAGTTCAACAACTGACAATTACTACAGCTGCTTGAAATTTGTATAGCAATAACATCCCAAGGCATCTCTGTCAGAGATAAAGGAAAACAGGTTGACCCATTGCTTGGGGGAGGGGAGGTTAGGAAAAATGACTGAAGGTTTGATTGAGAAACAAGAACAACTTGTATAGTGCCTTTAGTGTAATAAAATGTCTCAAAATGCTTCACAGGAGTATTACCGAAAAGAATTTGATACTAAGCCACATAAGGAGGTAATAGGGCAGATGACCAAAAGCATGGTCAAAAAGTTAGGTCCTAATGAGCATCTTAAAAGAAGAAAGAGAAGTAGAAAGGTGGAGCGGCTTAAGGAGGGAATTCCAGAGCTTAGGACCTTGGCAGCTGAAGACAGTCACCAATTGTGGAGCGATTAAAATGGAGGACATTCAAGAGGCCACAGTTGGAGGAGTCAAGATATATCAGAGGGTTTTCAGGTTGGAGAAGGTTACGGAGGTAGGGGAGGGAAAAGGCCATGGAGAAATTTGAAAACAAGGATGAGTTTTTAAATTGGATGTGTTGCTCAACTGGGAACCAATGTAGATCAGCGAGTGCAGGGGCGATGGGTGAACAGGACTTGGCGCGAATTAGCACATGGGCAGTAGAGTTTTAGATAATCTCCAGTTTGTGGAGGGTGGAAGATGAGGAGTTCGGTCAGGAGTGTGCTGGAATAGTCACTTTTGGAGGTAACAAAGGCATGGATGATGAATTCAGCAGTAGATGAGCTGAGGCTTATCTAAATGGCCGTAAAATCCTTTTGGGACACTTTGTGATCATGAAAGGCATTATATAAATGCAAGTTTTCTTCTTTTACAAAGGTGAAAATAGGCAGTTTTAGCAATGGTGGGGATATGTGGTCGGAAACTCATCTTGAAGGCAAATTGACACCAAGGTTGTGAACAATCTAGTTATCAGGGAGAGGGATGAAGTCAATGGATAGGAAATGGAATTTTTGTTGAAGACCAAAGACAGTGGCTTCAGCCTTCCCTATATGTATTTAGAGGAAATTTCTGTTTATCCAGTACTGGATGCTGAACAAAGAGTGTGACAAATTAGAGCCTGTGCAGGAGTTGATAGAGAGGTAGTGATGAGGTAGATCTGGTTGTTGTCAAGTGCTTATGTGGAACTGGCATTATATTTTCTGATGATGTTACCCAGAGGCAGCATGTAATGGAGAAGTAGGAGGGGGCCCACGAATAAATCCTCACTGACACCAGAGGTAGTGGTGTGAAAGCAGGGAGAGAAGCCATTGTAGGGGATTTACTGCTTATGACTGGATAGTTAATAATGGAAACAGGCGAGTGCTTTCCACCCAGCAACAGTGAAGAGAGGTTGGAAAAGGATGGTGTGGTCAAACGTGTAAATGGCTGCAGACAAGTTAGGAAGGAAGAACAGGGATAACATATCGCATTCACATGGGATGTGATTTGTGACTTTGATAATTGCCGTTTCAGAAAGCTATTACTGTTGGGGAGAGTGGAGATATAGGGAGTTTCAGGGAGGTGGTTCGAGAGGATAGGGCTAAGATGGCGCAAGTGTCTATTACTAACTGTGCATAGACCTGCCATTATTTTATTTGTCAGTCTTTCAAATGTCGCAGTTACATTCTTCATACTAAAAGGCATGACTTTAAACTGATATAATCCATTTGGCATCACAAAAGCTGATATATCCTTTGCTCTCTCCGTTAACAGTACTTGCCAATATCCTTTTAGCAAGTCAATCTTTGTGATAAATTTTGATTGTCCCACTTTCTCAATACAATCCTCCAACCGTGGTATAGGATATGAATCCGCTATTGTCACCGTACTCACTTTTCAATAGTCCACACACAGTCTTTGTGTTCCATCTGGTTTCAGTACCATTACAAAAAGCAAACTCCAGTTACTGCAACTAGACTCAATAACATCAATTCGAAGCATGAAATCAATTTCTTTCTGTACTTGTGATAACTTTGTCGGATTTAATTTATAAGGATGTTGTCTTATTGAGCATGAAATTGTTACATAGACATCATGTATAGCTAAATCTGTCCTCCCCAACTTATTCCCACAAATAGGTTTGTGTGACTGCAATAGCTTTTCCAAGTCACTTTGCCACTTGTCTGGAAGGTAACTCAATATTTCATTTAAATTTTCAAGCACCCCCTCATTATGCAATCTGATTAGAGGAAAATCAGTTTCAGAGTCCTGCATTTCTACCTCTTTCTCATTATCTACCATCACTAACACCTCCTTTTGGTCCTCTTCCGTGTCATAGTACTTTTTAAGCATATTCACATGACACACCCTCTGCTTCTTTCTTCTATCTGGAGTATTTATCAAATCATTTACTTCACTCAATTTCTATCCTGTAGGGCCCACTAAATCTTGCATTTAATGAGTCACCAATACGGTAACAGAACTAGCACTTTCTCTCCAGGAACAAAACTGCGAGCTTTAACTTTCTTATCTGCGATCACTTTCATCACTTGCTGTGATATCTTTAAATGTTCCCTAGCCAACTCACATGTTCTGTATAATCTCTCTCTGAAGTTTGATACATAATACAGGAGAATAGTTTCTGGATTTTGACCCACCAAATTTCCATAAATCAATTTCAGTGGTTCCCTTACCTCATGACCATAAACTAGTTCAAACGGACTGAAACCAGTCGATGCATTAGGAGCGTCCCTAATAGCAAATAACAAGAATGGGATTCCCTTATCCAAATCCTGTGATTAACCCTGACAGTACACTCTCATCATAGTTTTTAAAGTTTGCTGCCATCTTGCCAAAGCTCCTTGTGACTCCGGATGATAAGCTGTTGACTTAAACTGTTTTATCCCCAAACTGTTCATTACTTCCTTAAACAGCTGTGACATGAAATTTGAACCCTGGTCTGATTTGTATTTCCTCAGGTAAACCACATCTTGTTAAAAAAAATTAGTTAACTCTTCCACATTTTCTTAGTTGTAATACTTCTTAAAGGCATTGTGTCAGGAAACCTGGTAGCTGCATCCATTATTGTCAGTAAGTACTCATTTCCACTTTTAGTCTTAGGGAGGGATACTAACAATCAGTCATGATTCTAGTAAAAGGTTCTTCAAATGCTGGTATTGGGGTTAAAGGTGCCGGCATAATCGCCGCTTGTAGTTTACCTATCACCTGACATGTGTCACATGTTCTACAGAATTTAACTACATCCCTATGCAATCCTGGCCAATAAAAATGTTTCTATAACTTTTGTCTGTCTTTCTAATTCCTAAATGGCCCCCCATTGGAATTTCATGAGCAATCCTCAGAATCTCATTTCTATACCCTAATGGGATAACAATCTGATGTACCTCCCTCCAATTTTCATTTGTTGAGACATGATCTGGCCTCCATTTTCTCATTAAAATATCACCCTTAAGGTAAAAACAGTCAGGAATACATTTTGCTACTGTTTCCGAGTAAGCTTTCTGATGTAACTGTTTTAATTGCAAATCCTTTTGCTGCAACTCAGTTAACTGCCTTGAGTTAAAAACTTCAGCTGAATGGTCTTCTCCTGTGTCTTTCTGAATAAGGTTATCAAACACACTGCCTGCTAATTGGATTTCAATACTTTCTTCCTGCCTTTGAACTGCCTATCCTTCTCGTTTTTCTTGTTTCAACCTGTGTGCCTGGAACCTCATTATCACACAATCTGGAAACAATCCAGGTTGCTCCTTCTGTAATACCTCTGTTGAAAACACTTCTATAGGCTACTTAACTACCATAGGCGTCACCCACATTTGTGATCCAGCTACATTATTACCCAAAATAAACTGAAACCCTGCAATGGGCAATTTTTGCACCACCCCAGAAATAACTTTGTCAGTTTTCCACCTACTCTTTACATTTATCTTCCACAAGGGTATAGGTTTAGCATCTCCATGAACCCCACTTATTACACCCGTTATTACATTAATTGCACCTGTTCCTGCAATACTTCCTCTGAACAACAAATTCCACAACATGACAGATTGACTAGCCTTTGTATCTCTAAAATTTTTAACATATTTACCTACTCTGCCCCCCCCCCCACCACACATGGAAAGACTTTCCCTTCACACGCAAAATCTTTAAACATTTCTGCAACCTGCTCCTCAATTCTCTTGGGTAAACTGTGAACACATTCCCACTTCTTTATCTAACATTGATTTCCCCCTGTTTTACTTGTATACAAACTACTGGGTTCTCCTGTGCCTGAAACTCAGAACCCACAGTACTTTTACTTACAGAACTTTTCTGCACCCCAATAATTCCAACAGATTTTCCCTGCAATTTCCAATGCACTGACTTCATGTACCCTACTTTATTACAATGAAAATACATCAACTTTCGAATGTCACTTCTACCCTCAGCACCTTCCTTTTTGTTCTGAGAAAAAACTTCCTGGGAATTTCCAGCTACTCCTCTTCCCTGACTACCTACCTTCCCTTCACCTTCTCACCTTCTATCCTTTTCAGATTTAAAAGGGTGACGATAGAAAGGTTAGCTCTATGAACTAACTCATAATTATCAGCTATCTCTGCTGCTTGCCTTACGGAACCATCCCTCTATTCCTCCACGTAAGTTCTCACTACCGAAGGGATTGAATCTTTAAATTTTTCCAAAAGAATTACTTCCCTAAGAGCTGCATATGTTGTCTCTATTTTTAATGCCTGTATCCACCGGTCAAGATTACTTTGTTTTACTCTCTCAAACTCAATATAAGTTTGCCCAGGCTGTTTTCTCAGATTCCTAAATTTCTGTCTATATACTTTAGGAACTAACTCACATGCACTCCAAATAGCCTTTTTTACCACATCATAATTCACCGATACTTTTTCAGACAGTGAAGCATATACCTCATGCGCTCTACCCACCAACTTAGACTGTAATAATAATGTCCAGTTTTCCTGTGGCCATTTCATTTGTTTCACTATCTTCTCATATGAAAGAAAGAATGCTTCAATATCTTTTTCCTCAACCTTTGGAAGAGCTTGTACAAATTTAAACATCCCCACTGAATTGTATTCTGGAGATAAGCCCTTTCTCACCTCCTGGCATCTCTTTTTTAACTGCCAACACTTTCAGTTTGAATTCTCTCTCTCTCTCTCCCTCTCTCTCTCTCTCTTTTTCTCTATCTTCACAATTTCTAATTCCCTTTCCTGTTTTCTTTTTCCCTCCTGCCTTTCTGCCTGTTCCCTTTTTCCTTTTCTTCTAATTCAATCCTTTGTATTTGCAATTGAATTTGAGCCCATTCCAATGAACCACCCTTTGGAGAACTCTGTCTCTCTGGTACTCCTTCCAGTTTCAAATGCTGTGCTATCATTTCAATTATGTCTGATTTCCTAGCCTCCACAGGTAACTCCAATTGTAATTTATCTGCCAACTCTGTCAACCTACTCTTGAATACTTTTCGTAACCCAATCAGAGTTGTATTTTCTACTTCCAAAAAAAGATTTAGCCATGGATACAGCCACTTTTGCAGTCTTACCACTTCAAAAATACCTCACACCCACGCCTGAATTCAAAGTGCATCTTGTACTCATAGCCTTAAGATTCACCAATTCAAAAAAAATCAACGAATTGCAAACATATCCTGCCAAGAGCCCCCAATTATTATAACACAGCTGTTGGTAAAGGCTGAGTTGCTCAAATCCCAGAGGGAAACTTGAAACAACAGTCATAACCGATTTTTGCAATTTGTATGTTTCGAAATGCAGGCTTTCAATTCAGTAGTAATAAGACCACCGACTCTCGAGAGGTTTTTTATAAAACCTAAATTAAACATTTATTAATGCAAGAAAAATTCTAAGCACATACATATTTCTACAAAATTACTACTATAATAATTACAAAAATCCCCTAATTAATCTGGCTTTCAGCTACACCCCTGTTAAGGAAACAGTAAAACTCAGATTTAAAAAGACCCCAGGCAAAGCACATTTGACCTTCCAAATTCAAAATTAGGCTCCTTGCAGGCACAGTTGGAGGTGTACAGTCTGATTTGTGTGCCTCTGCCTTACACACACAAACTCCTTTCTGTCTATACCTAGCTTTTCCTTTGAATGTAAATTTTCCATTGTATTACTAGGTTTTTAATTTTACTTCTTGTAACAATAATATCATTTGATTCCAACATTTTATTAGTAAGCTAAAAACAAAGCACATTGCTTGGTGTTTTCTAGCTGTGTGCAAGATTCCACCCATTCTTTTGAATAGTTTATTTAAAAATGCAAATTGCTCCCTTCACACCCATGTTTCTAAACTTCACCATGTTTATCTAATTACCATTTCAAACTTACTTCCTTCTATACACCAAAGCCTACAGACCAGCTGACTTTAATCCAATTAAGACACACACAAGCACAACATATAGACACAAACCCCACTAGAACTCTCTCCTTTTAAAAAAAAAATCCAATAACATTGTAGACATTAATCTCTTCATGACATAAGCTAACATTTAAGCGCAATACTTAATGATTGCTGCATTGTTGGAGTGTCATCTTTTAGATGAGGCATTAAATATCCTCCTGCCCTCTCTTGGCTGGATGTAAATGATCCCATGGTTCTATTTTGATAAAGAGCAGGTATACTGGCCAATATTTATTTCAAGCAACCAACAGATTACCTGCTCATCATCTATTGCTGTTTGTGAGAGCTTGCTGTGTGCAAATTTGCTGCTGTATTTACCTACAATACGACAATGCCTACGCTTCAAAGTATTTAATTGGATGGTTAACTGAGTTAGGATATCCTGAGATTGTGAAAGATAGCATATAAATCCAAATTCTTTAAGGCTTTTAACAGCAGTAGGTAAGGTAGGAGTGGAGGAGGACAGTGTCGTGAAGCTGGAAGTAAGCAGTATTGATGTCAGTTAAAATATGGGTTTGAAATTCAGCTGTAAGTCAAAACAGAATTCTGAGGTGGTGCTCCCTCAGCCTTATCAAACAACCAGGTTGTGAAGGGGGAGTCAGTGGCAAAGGAGCAAAATATTGGGCAGGAGCCAGTAAATATAGCTCAAGTATTCCCAAATTCAGTTGAAGGAATTAATTTAATTGCATCCAGGTGGTTTCATAACACTGAGGAGTCAAGGAAAATGGTAAAAGGTTAAGGCTGGTTATTGCCAGAATACTTAATACCACCAGGTGAGGCGTCACACAAAGATTAGGAAGAGGAGAGGGGGCAAGGTTGGTCCATGAAGTCCAGAGATGACCTCTGTGTGAATGGCAGGAGCAGCAACCATTGCTGTACGTGTGCAGGCTGGATCAGTACATGTAGGAGTGGAATGGTAAGGTTGGCCATAACAAAAGTACCGGAGAAACATTGTGGAGGGCAAGGATATGTAACACACTACAAAAACAGAATTACCTGGAAAAACTCAGCAGGTCTGGCAGCATCGGCGGAGAAGAAAAGAGTTGACATTTCGAGTCCTCATGACCCTTCGACAGTTCTGTCGAAGGGTCATGAGGACTCGAAACGTCAACTCTTTTCTTCTCCGCCGATGCTGCCAGACCTGCTGAGTTTTTCCAGGTAATTCTGTTTTTGTTTTGGATTTCCAGCATCCGCAGTTTTTTTGTTTTTATCTATGTAACACACTATGCTGGCTTGGAACTATATCACCATTTCTTCACTGGAAATCCTGGAGCTCCCTTCCTAGCAACACTGTGGGTGTACCTACATCACATGGACTGCAGCAGGTTCAAGAAGGCGGTTCACCGCCACCTTCTTGAGGGCAATTAGGGATGGGCAATAAATGCTGGCCTGGCCAATGATGCCCACTTTCTTTGAAAGAATTTTCAAAAGTGTTGTACTGAGAGTTGCAGAGGATCCCTGAGCCCTCCCTCTGGCTTCTTATTCTCTTGTTAGCCCTGAACCTGTGACTTTCTTTAGTTTCTCTCTGATTTCCCCCTCATGTCCTTTCTGAGCTCATCATCTTCATGAGACCCACCACCTGCTCCCTTGATCCCATTGTCACCCAGGCTCTGAATTTAGCTGTAAAATGCTGACAATATTTGAAACTCCTTCTGCTGTCCTAGTGAAATGTTAACCCATTTATTTTAAACTAGTTAAAACCTCTGCTAAAATAGCAAAGCAAGGAATTTCAGTGAAATGCATTTAAGATTTGTGCATGAGTACCCTAATATAAAATTTGCAGGCTCTAATGCCATTGTTATATTAAGTTTTGAATGTTAGATCTGACCAAAAATTCAGTCTCCAAAATATGTTAGCTACACAAACATTGCTTCAGATAAATGCCAGACTAAAAGACTGGATTTTTCCTTCTATAAATAATTAGTTGCTCCTTTCTCAACCTCTCCCTATTACTGTGCGTTCAATTCATTGTTCTAGTTCATGGTGTTTCAATTTAAGTTTTACATTTGGTCATGCGAGGCAGGTAAAGATGTACTTACACAAAAACATAACTTTAACTAAGTTTTGTTGTACAGTTATTTTCTGTCTACGTGGACATGGACCAGTTCTGATCTCTTGCTTAGTGGAGAACTGTTGTATTGATATTAACTGTTGTCTGCCACCAAGCAGCTCTGCTGCAATTCATTGGCTTGGCATCCTTTCCTGCTGTGAATTCCAAGTGGGAGTCATTGGAATCAGGAACGTGCAGCACTAGCAGAGCACACAGTTAAACTGGACTGGTCCACCTTCTTTTTCCTCCAAGAATAGTCCACAGTGAACATGAGGGAATTTGGGGTAAAGAGGAGTACATAACAATTAAGTACACTTCTATCTTAGAAAAATGATTCATTTAACATGTTTGGTGGTCCGTTGCTGATAATTTACTGGCCCATCAGAGGTAGGCCAATGAGGCAGTAGTGTGTGCTCCCAGCCATGTATCTTGTTTTCCTGTATTACTGCACGGGCTGACCAAAAGACATGGCACTGTGGCCCGCTTCAAAACCCTGTCAACTGTGGGTGGGGGGGTGCACAGGAGACAATTAGGTAGGTCCTTTTTTCAAAGTAATTTTAACTCCCTAGGATGTCCACAGCCAGTTGGAACCTCATTCCTACCAATCTCGGTCAGCTGCTTACTGATTTTGGAGAGCTGACTGCCAATAACCCCAGGCCATGTAAATGGTCTAGTACAAGAAACCCTGATGCTCCTATCTATGAACAAGAACTGCGCTGCTCCTGGTAGATAGAACAGGGGGTTGATCTGCACTTTTTTTTGTTTAAGCAATGGAAATTAATGATATTATTGAGAGGAACCAGCTTGGTGGTGTTACTGAGCCAAGCGATGTGGGAGAACTAAACTAAAATTGTAGAGTTTATAATCAGATAATTTAATTCAACAGCCTAATTGGATTCAGTACCTCATCCAAGTCAGTCACCTAATGTAATTGCCAGCACTTGCTGTTTAATCATAATTCTTTGCAACTTCAGTGTTTGAAGGAGTAAGCAGTCACTCTTCAAAAACCATTGGGTGTGTAAATTTGGCTTATGCAGTAGCACAGATGGACGATAGTGAATTGGCAGCCCATTTTCCCTCCGCCTCAACATCTTGCAGTATGTGACGACAGTGCTACTTGCTGAATCAGAAGAGGCCCTACAAAATATTGTATATCAAGTAAAATTGTGCAGACTTGTAAAATGGTCTGAAAATTAACTATCGCCCATTTTACGCAACTGCCCAAGAGAAATTTATACCTCCTTGTCTTTAAGAAAAACTGTGGAGCAAACCATTTTTGCATAGGGGAAGAAGAACTCGGGAAGAACTCAGAAGGAACCCTGTGTCATTTTTAGCCAGATTCTGCTACATGAGAGTAATACATTTCAACCATTGGTTGCATTTCTGATTTCAATGCACTATATGTCATTTTATTACATGTTCGGCAAATATTTTTTGTTTGGTTTGCAAATACTTTCTCGTGAAGGCAGAGCCCTTTTTGGTTGACTAAAAATAAGTCCTTCAGGAATAAACACACTCAATTTTTGAAACCAGAAGAAGTACTTCTCACATGATTTGTCTTCCATTCCTTCCAGATGTACTGAATAATAATCTGTACGAAGGATAAATTGACTATAAAAATGTTCTGTTTTCTCTGTAGGTTATTGGGCTGTTGGATGTTTTCACACCAGATCTGTCCTTGGAGAAATTTAATGATTTGTAAGTTTTTATTCAGTAATTTATTTTAGAATGACAACTTATTCCTCTACACCCAGAAAAATAAAATACACACAGCCAAATTAAATTGAAACATGTTAAGTAAAAACTAAATGGATTCGAGTTTTCACATTTTATATTAAAAAACAAAATGACGTGCACAAGACAGGCAATATTTTCTAACCTTGGTCAATATGGACAAGGGAATATATCCTGCCTTGCAAAGCTCTTCTCCTGTCAAATGAAATGGAGCAACTTTATGGTTAAAAAATCAGATAAAAATAATTGTGTTGTCTTAATGGCTTAAAAGTGAAATTTCCAACACTTGGCTTTACAGAATGGGTAAGGTTGTGAACAGCCACTTGACCTTGTTGAAAATAGTAGTTCGGTCAGAACAATTGGCCAGAGGATCCTGTGCTAAGGAAGGAAAGTCTGCTAGGGTTCCAGCGCCTGATTCCTGCACAGGTATACCTACTGAAGGAGAGAGAGAAGAGCAGTGAGCACCAGCCTCAACTTGGCAGGGCTACAATTATTCAGTTCCACTCTTTGAAGGCTTCCCAGCCTGTCTGTTTCACTATTCAAACACTCCCTGCTGTGCTTTCGCTTGGTTGACCCTGGCAAGTTCCACACAGCTCGAGAAACTCATGTTGGCTGTTAAAGACAGAAATCTGTGTTTTACTTGAGTTAATCGAGGATTTAAATATTTTTCCTAACCAGCAACTCCACGGGGGTTTCCCACATTTCTGCAAACGGGCCTGGGTTAAACTTGGAAGTGGGCGAAATCATGTTGAGTTCATGACCCAATGCCACTTTTCTGCTTTTCATCACCCCTCTCCCAACCTGGACCTGAAACCACCGCTGCCAACACAACCCCCCCCCCCCCCCCCCCCCCCCCCCCCCCCCCCCCCCCCCCGCCCCCCGACCCAAACCTTGCAGTTAAAATTCTGCCCATTATTTCCCACCCCAACCAGGCAAGCTTACAGTGGGAGGTGTTTGCAACAAAAGTATTGGACCTCGCCTTCCTTTCTATAATTAAACTGGACCCAGAAACTGTGGTGGGATCAGCATGAGTGCAGGTACAAGTCCTGCCCCATCACACATTTTCAGTGGGAAAAGCCTCATTCGAATGTTACAGTTTTCTGTTGTTTTGACTGCTTATTGTTTAGCCTTGCAACTCTTTTGTTTCATACTTATCAATTATACTTATTCCCCTTGAACCTCGGTGTGGTAAATATTATCAGTAGTGTTTCACCGTAATGTATGTTCTTTACCATGCCTACAGTTCTAATCATGAGTGAGATTCCTCATTTCTCAAAAAAATTGCTTTCAAGTTATGTTTTGCATACAGTCTGGTCACATTTGCTTAAAGTGCCTATTTCCCAATATTTATTTTTCCATGCTACAAGTTTGGTTTGATTAATTTTATCAATAGAAGAATTCTGAAAACAGTCCTCAGTATAGACTTGCAAGAAAACAAGGGTAAATTATTGCAGCTTTAGAAATAATTATGAAGTTAAACAATCTCATATTTTAAATTTTAAGAAGTCTTAGAGCAAGTCAGACACCTGCTTGTAGTGTGTGTATTGTGAGGGCAGGTTATCTATGATTTGCGAATGGTACATCATGGAGACATGTTATAGCAAATGGTTTCCCTAGTTCCAATGAGATCTCCATTATGATCCACAGTAAAGCTCTTTTGAGAAAAATCACTAATCATATTGACAAACTTGGTCGAAGATCTTACAAGTTTATCAGTAGCATTGCTGTAATAATTGTAACTGTCCATGACATTTTCAATTATTTCCCACATAAATGAAAGTGTGAGGCAGTGACAGCAATATATATTTTAAGAAAAAACTGCTGACAGATTGGACATGGGAACCTGTGAGGAAGAACCAGACAACTAAGGGAAATGGGCAGATATGTGGTAAATCTAGCTCAAGGTAAATAAATGTGAAGTAATGGATGTTTGGGGTGGGGGGGGGCCAGGGGTAAAGAACAAGGGATGGAGGTGCACCAGAAACAATGGCTTGGATTTTCACTGAGTGGGAAGCCCTTTTAAAATGGTGGCCAGGGCCCAATTCCAGGATTCCTCGGGTTTCCAATTTTTTTTATTCATTCATGGGATGTGAGCATTGCTGGCTAGGCCAGCATTTATTGCTCATCCCTAATTGCCCTTGTTCAGAGGGCTTTTAAGACATTGCTGTGGGTCTGGAGTCACATGTAGGCCAGACCAGGTAAAGACGACAGATTTCCTTCCCTAAAGGACATTAGTGAACCAGATGGGTTTTTATGACAGTTGGCAACGGTTTCGTGGCCATCATCAGACTTTTGATTCCAGATTTTTATTGAATTCAAATTTTACCATCTGCCGTGGTGGGATTCGAACCCGGGTCCACAGAGCATGAACTTTGAAGAGTGAAGGCTGGTTCAGGTCAAAAGTCTACTCAAAACCTGGCTGGCTCCATTGTGAGGTTAAGCATGTCCTAGTCCTCTAAATTTTCATGGAGTCAGCCAGGTTTTCAATGAGTCATGGCTCATGGCCCCTCAGAGGTGTCATGAACTATAGTTTACTTGAGGGGACTGTTTATAAGGTAAGTTCAAATGGCCCTCATGCCCAGCCCCATGACACAGTATGCCCCTCCAAACAATCCCTCTGGCCCCTCATGCCCCTGATGACAATATACCCTCCCAAACACCACCTATGGCTCCTCATACCGCAATGCCAAGGTATGCCCCTGATAATGAGGCTTGGCTGAGAGCCCAGAAGTCCATGAGCTTGTTGAAACACCTGAGACCCAGAGAAAACATTGCGTTATTGACAGCTCCTGCTCTCTGCTGTCATTTTCCCAGTGTTTATTTACACAAGTTTAAGAGGTTTCCCGCGCTTGCAGTTTCATCTAAAAAAACTTTAAAGGGTCTGGATGATTGACACTTTTATTGCCGTATTGTATAAGTAATTTTAGTTTAAGAAAGGGGAAAATTATCAATGAATGACTTTTTAAAAGCTCTTTTTTTTTTACAAATTATGCTGTTACTTTAGCGTCCATTGCTTCTATACAATGTGTAGTGGGTGAATGGGCATGGGGTGAGGGCTAGATGGCTCTTCTGTTTTTATTTTAACTGGGACAGAGTTCCATATCAATGAAGTGGGCCTTTTAAATAGCCAATCTGACAGCCCGTGTGGCTGCCTCCAAACATTTTCCTGAGTCGGCTAGCCCGACTCCAGCCCACACCCATTCCCCCCCTCAAAGAAAGTCCCATTCTTGCAGGCACTTTTGCCCAAGGTGGGAATTTTCTCAACTCCTGCTATCCACCTTGAGGATGAAAATCCAGACCTATAAGATTTTCAACAAAGTAGGAGAACAGAGATATCTATGGGGAGAAAAATACAGTTCTTTCAAAGTTACAAAGAACCATAAATAGCAATAAACGGGAATATTGGTTACATATATGGGACACTGAATCCAGAAGCAAGGAGATGATGATGAACGACAGTCAGGCTTATTATGTGTATTTTTGAGCATCTCATTTGAGAGAATGAATGTGCATCAGAGAAAGATTGCAATGTGGATTCACAAGGATAATGGCTGGAGTGAGGGTTGTTATGATGAGGCTTTAGAAACAATAACAATATATTTACTGAAGCAGAGGAGGTTAAGATGATATTCCTTGGAACAGTTCAAAATTTTGAAAAATTTGAGAGGATAAAAAGTGTTTTCTCCCCACTGTCTTACGATCTAGTAACCAGGAAGGATGAACTCTGATAATTTCTATCAGTATAGGAGTCCTTTCTGCAGTTCAATGTTGTTTGAGGTACAGCAGACTACTATCTTTCTGGGCACCCTTATTGAAATTTGCCCCCAGATCTGTCCAGGCATTTAAATCATATTTTCAGCAACCCAATCACTTGTTCAATGAGGACTCTTGGGCTCATGTGGCTCTGGTTATAACTTTCCTCAGTGGTAGGGTTCTTCACTGGGTAGCCCTTGCCTCCAAGGAGCCACCCATTGACTGCATGGAACTGTGAAGATCTGTGGGAGATGTGACTGGTGTAGAATGCAGGCATCATGACAGTTTCCAGGATATCTTGCACAGACAAACATGATAATCTTCAGGTGGTCACATTCCAGTGAACTTTGATGGAGGAATGAAATCCCCTTTGGTAGGTGAATCCTGCTGGTTGATATGAGGATACCTAGATTGGCTGTACACATGTGGCAATGACTTCCTTTAATCAGAAGGAATCCAGTCACTGCTGCAAAAGTGAGAGTCCACTGGTTCTGACTGGCCTCATCAGTAGCAAAGGGGATGTAAATGACAGACATAGCATCAGTAACTTGGGAGATGCACAGTGGGTAGCAGGTTGTGAAATCCTGTAGATGTTGTCAGCAGATCCCTGGAAGAAGTTGAAGGTGAAGAAACTCAGGGCTGTGGTGACCTTGACAGCCACTTGGTCCTACTGGGAAGGCGATCTTGTTCCAGAAAATGCTGAAGATATCAGTAATGACCTTTCGTGAAAGCCTGAGCCTCCTGACTTACTGTTGCACAGTCATCAAGAGAACCGATCTCCTGCTGCTTGTAGGCCCTATGCTGGTGAGGGGGCGGGTGGAGGGGGTTGCCGGGGGGTGGGGGTGGGGGTGGGATTGCCTCCTTCCAGCTGCAGCTCTGTGTCCAACCCCTCAGTTCTGTGAATTGGCATGTGGCTGAGGAGAAGGCAACTACTGCTGCTGTTGGCTTGGCCTAAATAGCCAAGTGGTTATGGTACTGGGTTTGGAACCCCAAGATCAAGAGTTCAAATCTCACAATGGCAAACTATGAAACAATGTAACTTCATCTGAAACAGATGGAAATGGGTTTGTACTCGAAAGAGTTACTGCTGCTGTTGGTGTTGCTCCTGCTCCTCCTGGTGTTGGTGTTGCTGCTCCCCTTGTTCCTCATCAGAACTTTTAAGGTGGAGCAGCATAAGTTGTTCCTATGCTACAGTGAAGGCTGACAGTGGGGAAATGCAGAACAAGGCAAGTAAAGCCACAGAAATTACTTCCAAAATTTTGAAATTCGGCTGTAAAGTATTGAAAGCACAATCTCTGAACAGGTTTGTGAGCACAAGCCTTTTGCTTGGTCAAGGATGTAGTTGCGCAGCTTCAGTCTTTTAAAGGTTTTCCAGCTTGTCAGTTGCACTGAGCAATGTCTCCCGGCTGTGCTTTCGGCCTTGTTGACCCTGGTGAGTTTCTTGCAGTTTGGGAAACCCGTGCACTGGCAGAATGTAAGGTTAAAGTCTGAATTCATTGGTTCCTAACATATTTAAATTAAGAGACCTGACGGCTCCTCAGGGGTTTCCCATGTGCCCCCGAAGACGATCCCATGAAAGTGAGAAGCAAGCGGGATCATGTCGGATTTCCAAAATACCAGCATATTTTTGGGAATTTAAACTCTACCTGAACTTGCCCCCTCCCCCTCCCCCACCAGTTAAAATTCTGCCCTTGGTACCTAAGGCAATACATAATGTTCACTCCAACAATATTCCAGCTGCCACCCTTGAAACCCATTTCCCTGCCTGACTTCAAGAGAGCGAAGGAGAAAATGTGGAAGTTTAAATGTTTATTTCGATCACTGACGTCTTCTTACAGTAATTCATTTGCTTGGATGAATTTGATTTGCAAGTAAGATTACACTCCCTTTTAATAAGCAAAAAGGGAACTGTGATTTCTGATGAAATGTTTAACACTGCTACAGAATAACCAGACATTATTTTTATTGCTTAACAACAAATTAACAGTAACTAAAATAGTCTTCTTTTTCTGATTAACCTGTGGCAACAGAAATTCTACTCCCTGTCGCACAAGATATTTGTAACAAAACAGACAAACATTTGGAAAAGCCAAGTCTGCCTTTAATGAAAAAACACATCTGAAGCCTATCCAAGGTCAAAAATTTTACCCAATAATAAGTCCGTTACACAGATGGTGAGAGCTAGTCCCTGATTCAGCCAGTGATCCCTTCAGTCATACTAGTATGATCCAGAATTGCTTCCAGTATAAATCCCTATTGTAGACATAACATTTCAAAAATCTCTACCAGATACAAAAATAAAAATCACTCCTCATTGCCCTCTATAAAATCTTGTTTCAAAAAAATGTATTTTTTAAAGTTTTAACAGCAGAAGTGGAATATCAATAAGCAGGGATTTTTTTTTTATTAAATGAATAACTTTTTATTGGGAGTTATGGAAGTTATGCTCCCTAAGTAGTTTCTATTTTCCATTCTAAATGTGCAGTTAGCTCTATATGTAGTGTATTGTGTTCCAACATGTTACATCTAACAAGACTCAACAATCATTTTAAATGACTACATAGCATACATATCATTTTTAAAACAATTAATCAAATATGCCCATATATTACACCAAGGATGCACAACACATCTTGCATGACCCAAATCTGGTCTAAAAATATTTCGTACTGAACCATGAAGGCTGTGAAAAGTGTTTGTGAAATACAAATCTGACTACTTCTGCCATTAACAACAAGCCTTATATAACATAGTACAGTATATAACACCGTGGCACAAGTATTCTTCCTGATTTTGCTTCACGCCTTGTCTGTTTGGGCTTCTATTTTAGAAGTTCCAGCTTTGCTGAAATCTGTTTCTACTTGCTGCTCCCAGGACCAGCTCCACTCTGACCACTGTCCTTTCTTAGCTTGAAATCCTGAATCTTTCCTAAGAAAGGGGAGAAAAGGAATACCAAAGTGAACGGGGAAACACAAGTGGTGGAAAGGAAAACAGAAAAGGCGAAGAAAACCAAAAGAAAAACAGAAACAAGTCAAAGTTTTATAAAAAGCAGATGAAAAACTGAGTGAACCTGAAAGGGATTCACAAATGTTCCTGCAGTCTCACAATGTAACACAGTAAGGCAGTCGGGTACTGATTTGTGACCCTTTTAACTTTTGAAGTCACTAGAAACAAAAATGGTAAGAGGTGTTTAATGGGTAGACGAGCCCATGTTGCCTGTTTTGTGTTATTGCCCACTGTCAAAATTACCCCCAGTCACCTCGTTATCTTAACCATACCAATTGGAGGAGATAGCAAGCACAATTTAAATGCTCCCTATTTACAATAAAGATATATTGACTTCCAATCCTTCCTGCTACATGCAAATTCCCCTGCTAGTGTGAGTTTGAATAGAATGAGCTAGAGATTCTTCCCTCAGTGAACTTGCTTTCTCTTTAAAGACACTTCTTAAAACCTAACTCTTCGACCAAGCTTTTGGTTATCTGATGTATAGACTCGATTTTCATCCGAGACTAGAGGTGGTTAGTGGGAGTCGAGAAATTTGACGGCTCGGGAGGAAAGTGCCTGCGAAGGTGGTGTGGGGGGTGGATCATAACTGGAGTCAGGCCAGAATCAGTTCGGAGGCGGCCACAGGGGCTGTTGGATGCTGAGGCATTCTGGTTAAAAAGCTTGCTCAGTGCTCTGTGTCCCAATTGTAATAATAACAGTAAAACAAAAAAAAGCCCTCTAGGCCTCACCCTTCAAACCCCCCCACACACTCCCCATGATCTCTCATAACTTCCATGCCAACCTAAGCCCCCACCACCCACCCACATGGCCCCTCATACCTTCCATCTCAACTTAAGCCCGTCCCCTTCCCCTATGGCCCTTCATGCCAACCTATGCCCCTCCATCCACCTCCATGGCCCCTCATGGCACGAATTATTCTGTTGAAGCCTCCCCACCCAAGGAAAAACATCGCTTTATCGACAGCTCTTTTTCTGTGTTCTATTCTGTCAATTGCTAAATGTTTACACAAGATAAAGAGATGTCAATTGTTTATAGTTTCTGTTATACTTCAAATATCTGGATGATTGACATTTTTATAGGGCTGTAGTAAAACCACTTTTGTTAAGAAAGTAGAAAGTTATGAATGATTGATTTATTTTTAAAGCTTTTCCATACATGCTATTGTTACTATAGAGTTCATGGAGCTATGCCAGGTCAAGAGTACAGGGTGCAGGCTCACGACCTGAATCAGCCCATACCTTATCCTGCACTGCCGAAAATTGGAGGCGCTAAGAATGGGCTCGGGAATCCTGGAATTGAGTCCGAACCCACCATTTTTAACGGTCCACAGAGTTGGGGAGGCTCCGTGAAAATCTGTTTACGTGCTTGGTGTCATACTTTTTATGTTTTATAATGCTCCTGTGAAATACTTTGGGATGTTTCATCATGTTAAAGGTGCTATATAAATATAAGTTGTGGTTGAATTGGATTATATTCCTGCCTCTGAAAATGAGCGAGTTGTCAACCCATGCATTCAATTATTGATAATAAAAATGTTTTCATTCTAGTTTAGGTTCGGTATTTCAGAGTTTCATCCTGATGTGCTCATCTTTCTCCAGTATATTTTGATTGTCTTTTAGGTTAATTCTCCAGATATAATAATAATAAACCACTTACCAAACAATAAATCTTTCTATCTGGTGATGAAATAAATCTAGTTTTGGCATTTGAGCAGCTTCCTAAGGAAATTCTATTCTGTGGTACTGGGACACACAGGAATGCACCTGGGGAGTGGGTGCGGTCTGAATATTCAAGAGGTTTACATTAATGTAGTATTTTATATTAGAAAACAATCCCTAATATAGGGCACCTACAAGGCTGAAATTAACAGCAGAGAAGGCAAAGCAAATCCGGAAGTAGCAATTAATTGGCATCTAGCTCGAGCTTTTCAAAATCTGAAGATTATAAGAAGACAGGGAGAAGTAAATGAGTTCCACAGGTCCTGGGACAGAATGAGTTGAAGAAGGAGACAGTACAATGAGTCTTGAATATTCCACAATAGTAGGAATATATTACAAAAGGAAGAACTGTTACCTGGAAAGAATGTTCAATGAAAGTGAAGAGAAGAACGGTTTAGAAAAGTATAACACAGAACGGGAGAGATGTATTTTGAAGCATGATTACAATATCCCTGGCTCACTTCACTCAGCCTTTATTTGTTGTTTGGCCAAGGAACGCTGCAGGTTGACATGCACACGTCAATTTCAGACCACAGCTCAGAAACACCCAGCAATTGAAAATTATTTTGCAACTGTAACAAAGTGGCATCTAGGTTTATTGGATATACCTTTTTTAATATATGCAGGTGGATGACTGGTCTACATTTTATTGAAACTGCCCTCTCAGCTATTTGTGCAGATTTTATAACTTTTATAAAACCTTTCATTCATCCAGTACATTTCAGACAAGCACACTGGGTGTTCATATGCTAGTGCCATATTACATATTGTCAAGGCCATGGTGTTCACTGAAGTGTTGATGAATCTAAATGTGTTTTCCTTTAAAGTAGACCTGTTTCCTCCTGGTCAATCAGTGCACATTCTGTGCTACAACAGCTGAACTGCCACCTCCAGTAAAAATAGTAACCATGGAAACTGGACTAAATCAATTAGAAATTCATCAAATAGTTAAGCACTTCCATAGCAACCAAGCTATTTTTTCATTTAACACAGCAGATAGGCAACAGTTCTTAAAAGTTCATTCAGTTTGCTAAGAAGTCAGATCTCCACTGTATTCTATTTATAGTGAAATTGTAAATGTGCATATTACGAACTTGTAAACAAGTTTACAAATGGTGAGTAGTTGAAGTCTTCCTAAACCTTACTGCACTTCCCATACTCAGGATGTGATCCTCAAAAATTACAGTACAGCATCATTTCTTAGATGTAGCACGTGTATATACTTACAAATTGTGTCAACAATAGTGACAAATGACAGAAAATGCACAGAAAAATATTAATCCAAAATTTTGGCCTTCATTTCCATGAAACACTCATCTGGAGTTCTTCTCTGCTAAAGATGTGCCTCCTGAAGTAGCTAAACAAGTAAATGTACCATTTGGAACTGATCCATATAATCAGGAAGATCGCAGGTTCGATCCCTAGCCTATACCATATGAGTTCATGTTTGAGCTGCTGTGGAAAAACTACAATTGATCACAATGGCCCTGACCGAGGGCATTGGGAATACCTGGCAGGTTCCACATCTGACCATTATCCAGTGAACCCTGCTGGAAAGTGACTACACTCAAATAGCCTTGAGACATAGACTGATGGGTGAGGTGCTCCAAGACCACTGGCCCCTATCTTTTGGAGCCAGCATCTTAACCAGCTGTATAGTAGCCAACTGTGGACATGGATGGTTTTTATTTGACATCCTTTTGAGCCATGGTTGCTAAAGTATATTGTCCAAGTCTGACGCAGAAGAGAGAAATTATGATACTTAATGCACTATTTTAGCATCCAGTTGATGAATGGGGATTAGCAGGTAACAATTTAAGAGATATCAAATAAATCTAATACAACTTTTCTAAGCTTATTTTGGACAGAACAGAATATTGGCTTTAAATTCATGCTGAATAAGTGAGATCTTAACTTGCTAGAAATTATACAAAGTGGGCAGAATTGTGCCCTCGGTTGGCGGGCGGGCCCCACTGGCTCGGTGGTGGGCGGGCAGCCGAACTCCGCTGCCGAAACGGGGTCTGCCGCCATTTTGAGTGGGCGGACCAATTAAGGCCCGCCCAGCGGCCTGCCCAACAGGAAGTGCTATGCGTTTCCTTTGGGGGGTGGGGGGGGGGATTCCCCATCTGTCAAAGTGCGCTCTTGGCGCATGCGTGTGAAAGAGCACACTGCTGCCTGAGACTAAGTGCTGTCTCAAAGAGATTAGTGACAACAGAAAAATTTAAAAATTATTAACATGTCTCCCTCATGTGACAATGTCACACGAGATGGGACATGTTAATAAATCTCACATAAACTTTGTTAAAGTTTTTAAAAACAAACATAAAACCTCATCCCGTCAGTGGATGAGGTTTCATGTTTTATCAGAAGCCCGCTGGGGCTCCTGGCCTGCCCGCCAGCCTTAAGGTTGGATGGGCAGGTCTTTAATTATCTTAATGATCCTGTCAATGGCCTCAATTGGCCATTGACAGGTTGGTGGGCGGACAGCTGATTTCGCTGTCCCCCTGCCTTCCTAAAAATTTAAAGGGACCAGGATGATGTCAGGAGTTCCTCCCAAAGTCATCCCGTGTTATTTTCCTGTGGGTGAGCGGGCCCTGCCCCCAAATCGCCGACAGGGAAATTCTGGCATCTGATTCTCAATGGTCTCTACTGATATAAGTCAGGCAGTTTCTTTTATTTGCTCACATACGGGCTCTCCATCCCACAAAGTCAACATTTATATTTGAATTTAAATAATTTCCTGAATGTTGAGCTTTATAATTTAACAGGTTGCTGTGGATGTACCCCAACAACTATCTCTGGATGGTGCCAGACAGTGATTATAGAACAGTGTTTGAATAGAATAGAAATGGAAGAGGCAGAAACACAGGGTTTTTATTGAAATTAAATATTGTTGACAGCATGTATGTAATCAAAAACTTCCCACTTTGCAGTCAAACCTCCTTACTATACTCTTGAGATCATTCCATTTATTTAACTCCTAATCATGCAATCAATGCATCTCCTAGTTTCCAGCCTAAGGTCATGGCTAATGGAGCCATCTGGTGCTGTTTTCTTCCAAAAGTTATTAATAAGGCAAATTGGCTGCAGCAGCACATTGTACTATAAGTCAAAACAAGTCATAATGACATTGCACAGATCAGTGATGAATACTGAGCTAGACAAGCAGTTTTGGTTATCCAGACTGCTTGTCTGACAACCATTTCTGGACAAATAGAAATATACTCCAATTAAACATTGGGAAAACTAAAGCCTTCAGTCCCCATGGTATTCTGCTAGCTGCTGAGTCACCCTCTCCATGGAAACTGTCTGAGACTAAACCAGACTGTTCACAACATTGGTGTCATATTTGACCTGAGATGAGCTACGAGCAGACATCTACTCCATCACTAAGACTGCCTATTTCCACCTTCTTAATATGAGGCGCCTCAATCTTTGCCTCGGCTCATCTGCTGCTGAAACCCTCATCCATGCATTTGCAACCTCTAGACTTGACTATTCAATGCAGCTCTGGCTAGCCTCCCACATTCCACCTCCGTAAACTTGAGGTTTTCCAAAACTCTGCTGCCTTTATCCTAATTTGTACCCATTCACCAATCACCCATGTGCTGGCAGAACTACACTGGCTCCTGGTTAAGCCTTGACTTTAAAATACTCATTCTTTTTTAAATCCCTCCATGGCTTCGCTCTTCCCTATCTCTATAATCTCTGCCAACCTTACAACCCTCCAAGACATCTCTGCTCCTTTAATTCTGCCCTCTTAAGCATTGCTGATTTCAATCACTCCATCACTGGTAGCCATGCCCTCACTTGCCAAGGTCCTAAGCTCTGGAATTCCCTTCTTAGAACTCCCCTTCCTCCAAACCTCTTTTTCCTCCTTTAAGACACTCCATAAACCCTACTTATTTGACCATGCTTTTGGTCATTCACCTTAGTATCTCCTTAGGTGACTCAATGTCAAATATTGCTTTATAATGCTCCTGTGAAGCACCTTGGGATATTTTATTGCATTAAAGATGCTATATAAATGCAAATTATCATCTTACCTCAAAAAGCATATTGAAATATTAGAAAGGGTTCAGAAATGAGTGTCTCGGATAATTTCAGGTTTTAGATTACTAAGTTATGAAAAGTTTCCAGCAATGTAAATGTATTGCACTGGGAAAAGGTATATGACATAACTCTTCAGATAGTGAAAAGTATAGATGAGATGGAAGTAAATACTTGATTTAAATTATTTTGGGCAATGAACAAAAGACTAGAGGGCACAAACACAATATTTATAAGTCTCCAACAAAGTTAGAGATGATAAAAACACATTTCTCTCCCCACAGCAGGGCAGTGGCTATGTGGAACAACCTCTGAAGAAGTAATTGATCAAAGCTGGGTATTGTGTTAATTCAGGATCTAAACATTACGTTGATTGTTACTGCCAAGAAAATGTTAATTAAGTAATATTTGTTTCTCAAAACACCCAAACATTTCAAAGATGGTCGGAATTCATCAGTAGATCGTTTTATTAAATAACAGTTTTGTAATCTGCTCCCTTAACGTAGGAGGACAGGGATTTTCGACGTGAAATGGCAGAGAATGAGGAATAAAATCTGGGTTGTGATGCCTACTGCCACCTCTCGTTCCCAACCAGGATTTACCTCCCCTGCCAGAACTGTTGGCTATTCTGTGCCTATCTGCTGCATGGAAATGGGGCCCACTTCCCTCCCAAATACCTTACATACAATAAGTAGTAGTGAATGATCCAAATTCCCCCAAGGAAGGGAGGAGCCTTCTAGTGGCCACTTCTCCATCCAAGCTGAGCCTAGCATTTAACTGCTGAAGGCTTCAGTCTCAGCTGAGGCCTTCGGTGGGAACTTTAATTCAGGGTGCATCTGCTCCTTTAACATCCTCTGTTGTCTCTTATGGTGTTGCAGTGATGTCCCTCCTTCAGCACCAGACGAGTGGGATTTTGTCCCCTCACATTGGTTGGCTCCCTCAATGGGAGGTCTGTCACGTGCCACAAATTAGCTCTGATCCCGTTAAATGGGTGAGGGTTATGGCAGTTTTGGAAGGACAGGTAGGAAACCCGGAACTCTGCCCCAAAGAGAAGAATCACAGTTTTATCAATCTTTTTAATCTGCAAAATCAGGAACGATATTTTGTTTTTTTCCCTGCTTATCTGTTCCCCTTCCCATCTGAAGGCATTGATTCTATTACTGGGCTGAAGTTCCTTGGGTAGCTTGGCCACATTCAGGGAAGGGAGCTTCTGAAAGTTCATGGGTATGGATAGCAGGTAAGACAACTTTGAGCATAGCTGAGATGCCCAATGGTCAGATGGCTCGTTAGCACGCACTGTCTGGGGTCACAATAAAGACCGGCCATTTGGGAAAAGTACTGGAACGTCTCTCGAAGATCATTCCCCACTAGCACTGGCTCAATGCCTTCAGGGCAGAAGGAAAAGAAGAAAAATGGCTGAGAAAGGAGAATGTGACAAATCTTATTTTTCATGGATTATTATTGGATTAACTTGGCAAAATTAATAGATGTCACATTTTTGTTGTGTTCTTTAGTGACATTATTGCAGCTAACATAAAAGCAAAAAAGTGTGGATGCTGGAAATCTGAAACAAAAACAAAAATACCTGGAAAAACTCAGCAGGTCTGACAGCATCTGCGGAGAGGAATTTTTCCTCTTCTAGTTTAGTTCTGATGAAGAGTCATACGGCCTCAAAACGTTAACTGTGTTCCTCTCTGGAGATGCTGCCAGACCTGCTGAATTTTTCCAGGTATTTTTATTTCTATTGCAGCTAACCACTGATATTTAACCATTAACTGCAGTGTTAGTATACAGAACATGTGGTCAAATAAAACAAATAGCTTGGTAAATATTGCGTGTCCAATTAGGATTTTGTGCTTTAATTAGCTGGGTGTAAAAATGTCGTCTTCTCACCAGTTACTGAAGATAACCTACTTGGAACTTTTCCTTGAAAAGCAGGATATATAATTGGTGACTAGCATGACTGGTAATCAGAAATACTTATGCATACACACTGGGATTTGGGGGTTGGGGGGTGTTGTGTGGTGGGTTTTTTTTTAACTGGTGCAGAGCGGAGACAGTAGGGGGCTGGCGGATCTAGAAGAGTGGTGTGAGGTCCAGAAAATCAGGGGTCTCCTGCAAGCTTTGGAGTTTTAACTTCATAGTGTGTGTATGACATCAATGAGAGGTGCCCCAACCGGAAGCCAGCTTGCTTGGCAGAACTAAAAACCCAGGTGAAGAATCAAAGAAAGATCAGATGGGTCATAGGATGGGGGCTGTCCAGGTGGAAATGTTGGATCCAGCAGCTAAATGCCAAAGTACTTGCTTCCACTAGTCCGTCAGCTCAGTTTAACTGCCGGGTTTTCCAAGGACTGGCCAAGCTTAAATTTCAAATGGTGAATAAAAATGAGACATACAGCCTCATTATAATGTTTAAAGTGCCATCTCGATCCTTGGAGCAGGCAAGAAAAGGAAAAGAAAAAAAGTCTTCCTTGACTCCTGTTATCGTAACACCATTAAAAGCAGAACTGGATGGGTAGGAGGCAGGTTGGGGTCAGGATGCAGATGTTTAGCACTTGAACACCCCACCCACTAAAACCTGCCTGCTTTTTGTGGTTAAAAATCTCCTCAGGTTTCCTAAAGCCTTTACAGTTGCTAGGAGAAAATGCAAAATTGGACATTCATATACTGTAGTATAATTCTGTGAAGGCCAGGGCAAAAGGTGTGCTGATACATCAGTGTAATTATGCTAATTATTAAGTGAGAAAGTCAGAGAAATAGCAAAATAGATTTAAAAATAATAAACGTGTAGTAGTACATATTGGTCAAAATGCACACTGTAAATGCATGATGAATAGAATTGAATTATCAAAGAAGACTTTGAAATGGTCATGAGTGATGGACCTAATCCCTCTATATTATAGAGAGGGGCAATTTGGACAAGGTTCCACTCCTCTTCACTATCCAGTGTCTATCCAGCTTGAAGGACACATTGGGAATTGATTAAGATGAGGGCAAGGCTCCACCTATGATGAGCCCATGATTAAATAGCTACTTTCTAAAGTCACAAGAAAAATGGCTATCTGAGCAAAATATTGGAGGATGACTGGTGCCCACAGCTTCACAAAGAGTTCATCGCAGCAGAGAAAAATGACGAGTGGAGAAAAAGCCACATGAAAGTATCCACTAACAATGACAAATTATTAACTGAAATGTTATTAGTTAAGGGCAGATCAAAGACACTGCATTTAGCTCTTCAGCAATTTGTCTGATGTCACAAATTTAAACCTCGGTGAACCTTTTAATAGCCCATTCTTTGAAGTTCATAATTTGTGAATGTTTAGGTCCTCAGGGCAAAATGATTTTTTCCTACAGTAAGTCTTATTTAAAGGAAATTGGATTATGTGTATTGATACATTTCCAACCTTATCTCGTTAGATTTTCTTTTATTCATTCATGGGATGTGGGCATCACTGGCTAGGCCAGCATTTATTGCCCATCTCTAACTGTCCTTGTCAGAGGGCATTTAAGAGTCAACTACATTGCTCTGGGTCTGGACTTACATGCAGGCCAGACCAGGTAAGGACAGCAGATTTCCTTCCCTGAAGGAGCATTAGTGAACCAAATGGGTTTTTACAACAATTGACAATGGTTTCATGGTCATCATTAGACTTTTAATTCCAGATTTTTATTGAGTTCACATTCCACCATCTGCCATGGCAGAATTTAAACCCAGCTACCCCAGAGCAATACGCTGGATCTCTGGATTACAAGAGCAGCGACAATACCACTATGCCCTCACCTCCCCCAACTGATGAGGTGCTTCAGGAGTGTGTCATAACAGCTAATTAAAAGATTTTGTTAAATATCAAATCATTTAATAATCATTTGCTTTCTACATTTTTAAGTACACCTTGGCATGATTCTGTTAAAAAAAAATGTAATTAGCTGTGAAGTGTATATCTATTATGGCTGAATGTACATGTCTTTCCCACATTCCAAATCTTGTCCTTCTATAGTAGATAATTATAGTAGATAATTAGATAATTATATAAATGCAAAAAAAGCAGACAACACTAAACTTTAAAAATAAATTTGTACCGTTTATGATTTTGCTTTGTGTATTACATCTGTCATGGGTGACTTGTAAAGGTTGAAATTCAGTCCTATCAAAACTTGATGAGTGCAGTCACAGTTAAATACACTGAATACTATGCTGTGTACTTAACCAGAATTCATAACAGAAAATAGAAGTGATAAATTTGTTCAAGGTATAAAACATGTAGTAATAAACTGGACTATCTCCATAACATTTTGCTTGAACTTTCAATTCTTATTTAAATATTTTTCAAAATAGATTTCTAATTTAGTGTTCTTAAATTTTCATAGCTTTGAATATCTAAAATCCTACCAACCACCTCCATTTTTAAAAGTCATTCTCAGACCTTAAATCTGTTGTTGTGTCCAGGACTGGGCTTATCATGGACAAATAATCTAATCATTGCAACATTACAACTAGGTATATTGTTTCTTGTCCTGTATTACATTTCTAAAGGTCATGTTGACGTTACATTTATTATTTTCCTTATTTTGCAGTTATCTGGTTATGCCTTTCATGGGAACAGACCTTAGCAAATTAATGAAGCATGAGAAATTGACTGAAGACCGGATCCAGTTTCTGGTATATCAAATCTTGAAAGGCCTAAAGGTCAGTTTGACCTCCAATTATTAATTTTGACTGTGCGAATGTGATACTAGTTAATCAGTTTTAAAATAATGTTAAGAAATTATCTTTATAATTTTGGACAAGGGAGTTAGATACTTCCAACCTTATGGCCTTGATGTATTACTTCTGTCACATTATATTAATTTGCAAGACATGCGCACTTATCCATAATTGTTTTTTCACCAGAAAACATTCTTTTGATTCTTCCTCTCCCAAAAGCATACTTCAAAATGATGAACTAATTTGTTTTATCTATTCTGTGGGCATGGTGTTACTAACAAGACTGGAATTTGATGCCCATCCCTTGTTGTCCAATGAAGGTGGTAATGATGCAACTGTTTGGTTGGCTACATCTCAGGGCAGTTAATAGTCAACCACATTGGTGTGGGACAAAAGTTGAATATGAATTAGATTTGGCAAGGACAGTAGGTCCTTCCTAAAGAGAATATTGAACCTTTTTTTTCAAATTGGCCATTCATGGTTATTTTTATTGTTGTCCATTTTTTATCCCATAGTTTTGTTTCAACTGATTTCAAATTCTCAATTTGATTAGGGTTTGAACTTATGTTCTCTACAGCCCTCTGGTTCAATGGTCCAATAATATAACCATTACACGGTAGTACCTGATCATCACTGATATATTGAGCAATATAAACTGAGCAATAATTTCCTTCAATAAACACGTTCTTTGTAGTCTTGTAAAATGAAGGATGGCACCAAACAGTTTCAAGCTTTGTGAAGAATAGTAAATTTTTTGCAGTTTCAATGACAACAAATGAGAAGCTATGTGATTTGACATTTTGCAGCAACTGCAACTTCCATGTCTACTGAGTCTTCAATGTAGAAAATAGCCAAAAGTACCTGCCAGAGGAGAAATGGCTGATGAGCACCAGTTGAAGAATTAAGAGAGGATCAAAATCATTCACCAAAAATATGGGTTTTAAAGAGTTTTTGGAACACAAAAGTACCATAGCTGTAATGCTCTGCCAGAAGTGCGTCTGCACCCACGCACGAGTAATTTGCATTTGCAAGTGCAACTCACTCATAAAATAGCAGTGGTATTCTGCACCTGGCTGCACAATTGACTTGAGGTTAGGTAGGCGTCAAATTTTCATCCTGTTCTTTCATTTATTGTCTCACAGAAATGTGTTTAGCCACCAGGCACTTATGAAAGTTCTTTATACAAAGGACAACTAGAGGCAATAAAGATTCTGACTTCTAGTTAGATAATGAAATCAACACATTACACTAAGTAACTTCAACTTATATTTGCAGAATATTAATGGTCTGAAAATCCTTACCTACAAATTTCTTAGACTCTTGTGTGTTAAGTATTTTAATCTGTATTGGTAGGCAAATTCTGTGAAAGTAAGTGGATAACACACACAAAGGGCTGAATTTAATGCAGGGAGCAGAGTCCCCATCCCCTAGTGTAAAGGTTGTGGGTGAGTCCGCCTCTGTTCAGTGCGGCCATTTAACGGCCTCTCAGCAGCACCAGGAGTGATGGCCAATGCTGGAACTGCAGCAAATCCAGGAGGAAAGTGTGCTGCAATGGAGTCAGACTTCAAGGTAAGTCCGAGATTTCACCAGGGCTAGGCTGGCAGGCCACAATGAGGGGGCTGAGATCTGGGGTGGACAGGGGCAGGAAAGAGGGGAAACACAAGGAAGAAGAGACCTTGAGGGGAGCCACAGATTAGCAAAGGGGGCTGGAAAAAGAGGCAACTCCCCCTGCAGCTTTCATGGGGTGGCCTGGACTCTTGATGCCGGCCTACTCCCACTATGGGTAAAATCCCAGCAGCAACAGGAGGTCCTAATTGGCCACTTAAGGGCCTCAATTGACATTCTGGCAGATGGGCCTCCCAGTGAGTCTTGACACTGGATAAAGTTACAGTGGAGCTGGGCATGTAGGCACAGGGAGTGGCGCCACATAGAGCCCAATTTTACAATCCCCTCCCCTGCTTGCCATCCTGCCCCAGGGCGGAGGAAGGGCAGAAATATTCAGCCCAAAGTTTGCAGCCTACAATATTAGGAATCTTTGATAAACTGGGTATGTTAATTTCTTTGGCACTATGATGTTTTAGAAATTTTAAGCGCAGTAAATACTGTGAGGCATTGAAGTTTTAACATTCCCCTGGCTCCTGGTTTGTCAGGCAAGCAAAAGCAGGCATTTGTTGTATTTATCCAGGTTGGATTTGTGCTTAGGTTCTAGAGGCAGAAGACTTTTTCTAAAATTTGACAAAAACCAATCTGCATAGTTTTTTTTAAACAACTCACTCTTAAATCCACAAAGACTGCTGAAATGTGTTATTGTATCACATCAAAAATTAATAGAACATACGAATTAGGAGGAATAGGCTATTCAGCCCCCCAAGCCTGCTTCGCCATTCAATAATATCCTGGCTGATCTGATTGTGGCCTCAACTCCACTTTCCTTCCTATCCCTGATACCCTTCAACTCCCTTGTCAATCCAGAATCTAACTCACTCAGCCTTAAAAATATTCATTGACCCTGCCTCCACTGCTCTCTGAGGAAGAGAGTTCCACAGGCTCACAACCCTCAGAGAAAAAAATTTCTCATCTCAACCTTAAATGGGAGACCCCTTATTTTTAACGATTTCCTCTCATCCCAGTCTCTCCCACAAAGGGAAACATCCTCTCAGCAAGCCCACTCATTATCCTATACGTTTCTATAAGATTGTGTCTCATTCTTTTAAACTCCAAAGGATACAGGCCCAACCTTTCCTCATAGTATTACCCCCCCCCCCAATCCCAGGAATCAAATGTGTGAACCTTCTCTGCACTACTTCTAATGCAATTATGTCCTTTCTTAAATAAGGAGACCAAAACGGTGCACAGTGCTCTAGATGTGATCTTATCAATAGGGTGGTACAAAATTACATGGATGTCTACTTGAAGAGCTGAGACTTGCAGGACTGTGGACCTAATGCAGGACAGTGAGATGAGGCTGAGTAGCGCTTTTGTCAACCGCACAGAAATGATGGGCTAAACATTGGTCTCCTTCTGTCGTAAAATGTCTTTGATTTCTGTGATTTCTATATGCATTTTCACTGAGTTGGAATATTTTTAAACTATGTTGAAATAAAAGACTATCTAAATATAATCCATTAATTTGTAGCAAATACTGTAGATCACACGCATAAGTCGACCTTTGAAGCCTCGAAAAATCCGTACAAAAACTTGTGTGTCATTTATAAAACGTGAAAATGGTGTGTGTTGTCACCATTTTCAAATGCTGATAATTCAAATTAAATCAATGTGACACATTTTATTGAATTAATTAAGTCTACAAGGATACCTTTAAGAACAATCAAAACATTTTAAAAACAATCAAATTCATTGTCTTCAGCATCCAATGCAAAGTAATTTAAGTATCAAGGCCTTTTGGTATTCCCTGAGCAGCCTTGGTCTTCTTTCACAACACTAGACATTTTCATTCCATAAAGCGGCTACACCTTTGAAACCTTTGCTGGGTTCGGTTTGATTTGGCCCACATAAGTGTGTATATACGCATTGCATTTCTGGTGGTGATATAACCATTCTGGCCATTTTCGAGGACCCATTCCAATACATATATTTCATGATCAGGCCAGTGGCTGGTCCCTGCCCTCATAGGGCATTTGATCTTGGGCATCTTAGGCCAAATTCCTCCTCCTCCTCATTTTCACAGCAGTTTTTCCACGAATTCCCTCGCTGCATTACAGTTATTTGATGAGTTACCAAATGTTACAACTTTTAGCTGGAAAGCAGCTTTATATTTAATTTTTTATGCTGGAGAACCCATTTCCGTTTATCACTTGCCATGCCATGCGTGGTCTGCTCTTTCTCAGCATGTCTTAAACTCCCAAGCATCTTAAATGGCTCGTATCGCCTGCTTAATTCCATGCGCTGGCTTATAGGTGAGTAAAACATGCATTTCCGAGGTGAAAAATTGAGGCCATCTCCTAATTCGAGTATAGTATTTCTTAGCAGTAAAAGGGGTTCATGTTCAACTGGTAAACATGACTTGGCACCAAAAAAATGGGTGTTTTATACACCAGGTCAACTTAGATGCTGTGATCTACTATACCTAAATTCTTAGGCTATTAAACAAGTTCTAATTGCATCCCAGTTGTATCTAGACATTTCATCAAATTCTACAAACTCTTCTTTACAAAATGCATGGGATAATACACTGAACATTAAAGACACAATCTACTAGCTGTGTTAATTAATGTGAATCCGCAAAACATGTAAATAAATAAACGGAGTAAGGTATCCAGAGACTTGTTTTCTGTATTCTGATAGTGAAGTATTTATAGTAGAAAGAATCGCTAAGCTGGGCCAAATAGGTGTTCTCTTTTTAAATTAAATGTAAACCTTTTTTTTTAAAACAGTACATCCACTCTGCAGGGATCATCCACAGGGTAAGCCATCCTTCTGTTTTATGCTATATTTTAAGATCTAACACCATAAAGAGTGTAATTTTGTCACTGAGCATTACAGAAAGTAATGAAATGTATCTGGACATCATGTTTTGGAAATAGACTTTCTGGAACAATACTACACAGTTCCATTCAGATAGGTTTATGAGGCTAAGAGAAACATCTCAAGCATTATAATATTTTAGCAGCACCTATTTAATGATTTTAAATAAAATGTGGTGCTCAATCCAGCAAAGCAAGTTCTCTGATGCTGCATTGGAGGCCCAATTAGCATGAGTTGCTGGGCAAATTTATCATATGTTAGAATGACGGTTGGGTTGCAGGGATCACAATTCTGTCTTATTTGTTTTGGAGGAAAAGTGCGTTATCTAGAACTTAGTTTTCTTAAGGTAAGGATGTTGGGTTTTAATTTGGATCTCCTCCAATGACCTGAGAAGGGCCTGCACAGCCCAGTGATTGGAAAATCCATCACTAACCTGTATGGATGGACTGAAAGCTCAGACAACACATGGACAGCATTAGTGACATCTGCCAAGAACATTTCTTGTATTTGTTGTTGGCAGTGCTATTGCTTCCAGAGATGCCGAGGAAGACCACCTTTTGAGGAGTTTCCAGAGACAGCAGTGCTACCTCATTTACTGCACTGTGGCTACTGTCAAGGCTACTGCAGTTTAAAAAAGGTCACAAGAAACTCTTCACCAGCAAAGATCTGTTTTCATAGTTAACTTGTATCTTTATGGCTGATCTGTTGTCAGGATCTTAAACCAGGGAATCTGGCCATCAATGAAGACTGTGAATTAAAGGTAAGCTTGACATTTAGGTTGCAATTCAACACATTTATTAAAAAGCTGACACAGCATAGACCACAATATTTTTGTATGCCTATTCAAATTGCTAAAAGTCATGACATATAGTATCATCTGTGGTACCAGGATGGCAGCAGACCATATTATTTTTGTGAAGAGCAGAGGAATACACCTGCTCCTTCTAACTTATGGAAATAATTTAACACTTACCTTCCAGGACTGTTCCTCATTCTCCAGATTTTATTGAGCAGGATGTCCATGCCCCACCCGGTAGGCTATTAACAACATACAGACTTGTGCTGACAAGTAGCAAGTAACATTCGCGCCACAGAAAGGCCAGGCAATGATCATCTCCAACAAGAGAGAATCTAACCATCTACCCTTGGCATTCAATGGCATTACCATCGTTGAATCCCCCACTATCAAATCATGGGGGTTACCATTGACCAGAAACTGACTGGACCAGCCATACTACATGTGGCTCCAAGAGCAGGCTACAAGAGGCTAGGAATTCTGCGGTGAGTAACTTACCACCTGATTTCCACAAAGCCTGTCCACCATTTACAAGGCTCAAATCAGGAGTGAGGTGGAATACTGTCCACTTGCCTCGATGAATGCAACTCCAACAACACTCGAGAAGCTCGAGACCATCGAGGACAAAGCAACCTGCTTAGCACCCCATTCACCACCTTAAACATTTACTCCCTCCACCACCGGCAGTAGTGTGTACCATTTATAAGATTCACTGCAGCGACGTAGCAAAGCTCCTTCAACAGCACTTTCCAACCTGCAACATCTGCCACCTTAAACAACAAGGGCAGCAGATGCATGGGAACACCAACTGCAAGTTCCCCTCCAAGCCACTCACCATCCTGACTTGGAAATATATCATTGTTCCTTCACTGTCGCTGGGTTAAAATCCTGGAACTCCCTCCCTAACAGCCCTGTGGATGTATCTACACCACATGGACTGCAGTGATTCAAGAAGGTGGCTCACCAAGTTCTCGGGGGCATTTAAGGATGGACAATCAATGCTGGTCTAGCCAGCAACATCCACATCCCATGAAAGAATCAATTTTTAAAAATTGCATCTGGATCTTATTTGTATCCTGAGACACCAGTTTTCTTGAATTCAGGTGATTGCCTCGGTCACCCATTAAAAAATGGTGGCAGGTGGTATGCCCACCATTGGGATTTTAACTCCACTACCACCTCATTTTCACCAGGCAGGGGGAGTTAAAAAGTGCCCATTATTTCACACTATTATTGTTCTACATTAGTGCCGATGATACAATTAATTTTTGTAATACTGCATTAGTTATCTGTTCATTCCCAACCCAGTACTGAAAGCTTGATGTTCTTACTGCTCTACAGTTACTGCCATTTCCATTTAATTGGTTCAATCTGTTTTACTGCTGAGTGCTTCAGGTGTATGTGCTGATAAAAATTGCTCTGTTTGGAGATGAATTAATAACCAACATGTTAACATATTCTTGAGAGATTCTTTTGTCTCACCTTTTATCAAAGAAGCTAAACCATTTATTTCAAATGGATTAATACCTTTAAAATAACAGGTTCATACAAACACATTATCTCTCAACACAATTTCTGTATCCTTTCTCCCCATTCAGTACACATGTACTTATGTTGTCTCTGAATCAGCTCCAGTTTTGCTCTCTTAGCGTTTACTCTGTCTGGCCACACAATCTGTAGGCTGAATCCAGAGCCTTAATCTTTAAAGGGAGCACATTAAGGGTGGAGTGGGGAGCATAAATCGAGGGGACCATATGCTGCACTCAACTAAAGGGGCCAATAGGGGGCTTGTGCTGTTTTTGTGATTCACACTTGTGTGAAAAGGTAAAGGGGTAGAAAAAGCATTTATTAATATCCATTTCACCCACTTTTAGCAATTCCTTGTAATCTCTATGCAAATACTGCTCACTTTAAGGAACCAAGAAAACCAACCCAGGGCTTTGGTTTATTCTACAACAGTAAACAGGATGATTGTACATATGTACAGTAACAAAGGGATGTGTTTAACTTGTGACATTTTTAAAGCTCTTCACTTTGGATTATAGATTCTGGATTTTGGGTTGGCGAGACATGCAGATCATGAAATGACTGGTTATGTAGTTACCAGATGGTATCGTGCCCCAGAGGTAATACTTAACTGGATGCATTATACTCAGACAGGTAATCTTATATCCTTTAGTGTATTTAACAGAAGTGTGAAAACACTAGTTTCCATTTTTTTCCAGCATTACGAAAATTAAATGATTCTCTGGTTTATTTTACAGTTTTATTCATACTTGTGTGAGAAACGGATTAACCTAGAGCATGTGTGAATAATGTTCAATGTTTCACATAGTATTCAGATCCTGAGTTTTATTTTCCATTATCAAAATCTCATACTATTTAATACAATGCCAGAAGCAACAAAACTTGCATTTTCTATTTGCAGTGCCAGCACTTCTCTCAATTATTGCACAAAAAGCTCATTTTAAAGAGAGCACATTAGACAGGTGGGGTGGGAGATGTGAATCAAGGGGACCATGTGCTGCACCCGCCAAAAGGGTTCAACACAGGGCCTGTGCCATTTTTGTAGCCAGGCCTACCTTAAACTCAATGGGCAAGCTGCCAACACTAGTCATGCTCTCTAAAGGCAGCTCACCCATTGGGAGAGCAGAAAAATTCAGTCTAGCAACCACTGGGTCAGGTGGTTCCGGAAAGGAGTTTTGAGCCAAGTGAGCAGCAGTAGACTTACACGCATGCAGCCAGCCTCACACTCTTGTGCAGGCACAAAGTGTGAGAGAGGAGGGAAGGCAACAGCTGCTGGATAAGCAGACATGGACCTACGTGTTGAGGCCTTACATACGAACATACAAACTAGGAGCTAGGACGAGTAGGCCATTCATCCCCTCAAGTCTACTCCACCATTCAATAAGATTATAGCTGATCTGATTGTGGCCTCAACTCCACATTCCTACCTACCTCCAATTCTTGACTAACAAGGGAGTCAAAAGTTATCTACTTCTGCCCTAAAAATATCCAGTGACCCTGCCTCCACCACCTTTTGGAGAAGAGTGTTCCAGAGACTCACGATCCTCAAGAGAAAAAAATTCTCATCTCAGTTTAAAAATAAGGGGTCTCCCATCTAAGAAGGTGTCCCCTATTTCTAGTCTCTCCCACAAGGGAAAACATCCTCTCAGCATCCACCCTGTCAAATCCACTCAGGACCTTATTTTTTCAATAAGGTCACCGCTTATTCTTCTAAACTCCAGTGAATACAGACTCAATTTTTCCTCATATGATAAAACCTTCATCCCATGTATCAGTTGGATGAACTTTCTCTGAGTTGCTTCTAATACATTTATATCCTTTCTTAAATAAGGAGGCCAAAACTATACATTCCTCCAACACCCTGTACTGTAGCAAAACATGCCTATTTTTATATCCCATTTCCCTTTCAATAAACAACATTCTATTTGCCTTACTAATCACTTACTGTACCTGCATGCTAACTTTTCCTGATTGCTGTACCAGGACAACCAGATCCCCCTGTATCTCTGAGTTCTGTAATCTCTTCACATTTAAATAATAAGCTGCTTTTCTGTTCTTCCTGCCAAAGTGGACAAGTTCACATTTTCCCACATTATACTCCATCTGCCAAATTTTCTCCCACTCACTTAAGCTATCTATATCTTTTTGCAGATTTCCCTACATCCTCTTCCCAACTTATTTTCCTACCTATCCTGTATCGTCAGGAAAGTTAGCTACCACACACTTTGTCCCTTCATCCAAGTCATTTATATAAATTGTAAGTAACTGAGGCCCCAGCACTGATCCCAGTGGCACTCCACTTGTCACATTTTGCCAATGGGAAAATGACCAATTATGCCATCTGTTTCCTATTACCTACCCAACCCTGTATCCCCTACACCATGAGTTCTTAACATAATCATGTGGTAGTACAGAACTTGAGTATTGCTGAAAAAAGAGACATGTCTAAGCTTTTCATCTTGCACTCATCAGGACACTCGCAAGAATACCAGTGTAAGGGAAAACAACAATTTATACTGTATGTGAAGAGAGTGCTGATTGATTGACAAGTGGCGTTGCCATGGAGAACGCACCAACGATGGTGACTGACAACTAAGATGCAAAGCTTAGACATGTCTCATTTTTCAGCAATACTCAAGCTCTTAATATAAGTAGTAACTTTTGTTGTGGCACCTTTTCTAATGCCTTCTGGAAATCTAAATATAGCGCATCCGCAGGTTTCGTTTTATCCAAGTTGCTTGTTACTTCCTCAAATAATTCCAATGAATTAGTCAAACATGATTTCTCTTTCACAAACCTATGTTGACTCTGCTTGATTGCACTGAGATTTTCTAAGTGCCCTGCTATAATCTCCTTAATAATAGATTCCAGCATTTTCCCTATGACAGATGTTAAGCTAACCGGCCTGTAGTTTCCTGCTTTCGGTCTCAGACCTTTCTTGAATAGAGGACTCACATTCACTATTTTCTAGTCTGATCAGACCTTTCTAGAATCTAGGGAAGTTTGAAAAATTAAAACCAATGCATCTACTATCCCAGCAGCCACTTCTTTTAAGACCCTAGGATGAAGTTCATCAGGAGCTGGTGACTTGTCAGCCTTTAGTTGTAATCATTTTTTCAGTGCCCTTTATCTGGTGATTGTAATTGTTTTTAGTTCCTCCCTTCCTTTCACCTCCTGATTCACAATTATATCTGGGATATTATTTGTATCCTCTACAGTGAAGACAGATGCAATATATCTGTTCAATTCATCTGCCATTTCCTTATTTTCCATTATTAATTTCCCCGACTCTCTCTCTAGCTAACAAATACTTACTTTACGTACTCTTTTCCTTTTCAATTACCTGTGGAAGCTCTTACTATTTTTATATTTCTATCCAGCTTTCTCTCGTACTTTAATTTTTCCCTCCTTATTAATCTTGTAGTCATTCTTTGCCATTCTTTATATTCTGTCCAAACTTCTGACCTGCCACTCATCTTTGCAAAATTGTATGCTTTTTCTCTCAATTTGATACCATCTTTAACTTCCTTAGTTAGCCATGGATGGTGCATCTTTCACTTAGAATCTTTCTCTCCCACTGAAATGTAACTATTCTGAAATATCTCCTTAAATGTCTGCCACTGCATCTCTACTGACCTATCCCTTAACATAATTTCCCAGTTTACCTTTAGCCAGCTCTGTGAAATTCAATCATATTATGATCACTGCATCCTAGGGACGCCTTCACTGAGGTCATTAAATAATCTGGTCTCATTGCACATTACCATCGCCTGCTCTCTGATTGGCTCTAGGGTGTGCTGTTCTAAGAAACTCTCTCAAAAATACTTTTTGAACTCATCCTCCGGGCTATCTTTGCCAATCTGATTTGTCCAACCTATACATAGATTAAAATCATCCATAATTATCACTGCACCTTTCTCACAAGCTTCCAATATTTCTTCCTGTATATCCATCCTGTAGTGTGGTTATTGTTAGGGGACCTATAAACGACCCCCACAAGTGATTTCATACCTTTACTATTTCTCATCTCTACCCAAACCAATTCTATATCCTGATCTCCAGAACTGAGGTCATCTCTTTCTATTGTACTAATTTTATTTTAATTAACAGAGCCATCCCTCCTTTTCCTAGCTTCCTGTCCTTCCTAAATATCATAAACACTTGAATATTCAGGTCCCAGTCTTTGGTATCTTGCAGCCATGTCTCTGTAATGGCTATCAAATCATACATATTTATTTTGATTTTTGCTGTCAATTCCTCTGTTTTGTTATGAATGCTGCATGCATTGATACATAGCCTTTAGTTCTGTCTTTTTCCTATTTTTGTAACCTCTAGGCTTATTTGCTGGTGCACTCTGTCTCTTCCTGTCACACTCTGATTGCCACCTTGCTTTCTCTCTTTAATTTATCACATCTTCCCAAACTTGATCCTTTGCCCTGACTATTTCGTTTAAAGCCCTCTCTAACGCCCTAGTTATACAACTCGCCAGAACACTTGTCCCAGCATGGTTCAGGTGAAGACCGTCCCAGCGGTACTGCTCCCACTTTGCCCAGTACTGGTGCCAGTGCCCCATGAATCAAAACCCATTTCTCCCACGCCAATCTTTGAACCATGCATTGAAGTTTCTAATCTGATATACCCTTTCCCAATTTGCTTGTGGCTCAGGTAATAATCCATAGAGTATTACCTTTGAGGTTCTGCTTTTTAAATTTAGCCCCTAACTGTTCATACACCCTCAGCAAAACCTCTTTCCTAGTTCTGCCCGTGTCCCTGGTACCTATGTGGACTACAAGCAGTGGATTCCGCCCCCATCCCACTATAAGCTCCTCTCCAGACCCAGAGCAGATGTCCTGCATTCTGGCACCAGGCAGGCAACACAGCCATCTGGACTTGCACTCATGGCTACAGACAACTGTGTCTATCCCCCTAACTATACTGTCCCTTACTACCACTACATTCCCATTAACTGCCCCCACTTGAATGACCTCCTGTACCACGATGCTATAGTCAGGGTGCAACCCTGACTTTCATCTATACAGGTTGCGAGAACCTCAAATTTGTTGGATAACTGCACAAGTGGAGGCTCCTGCACGTCTACCTTCGCAATCCCCTTATCTGCCTCACTCAGTCACATCCTCTTGTCCCTGACCACTGAACAAATCAGAAGACCCTAAACTAAGGGGTCTGACTGCCTCCTGGTAACTTTCTCCCTTCCTGATGCGTGGCAGTGTCTGCAGCTTAGCCTCCATCCAATGACTCTAAGGCGAAGTTCCTCCAGCTGCAGACATTTACTGCAGATCCGTTTACCCTGATCACACCAGCATCCAGGAGGTTCCATATTCTGCAGTCACAACACATCACCTGCCCTGCCATCTTAGTTAAGTATAAATTAATTAACACTTAATTTATAATTAATAAACCCAACTACTCTCAATAAGCTTTATTAATGCTAGTAAAATTTACTCTACTAAATAAACATTACAATTACTTAAAAGTACCTAGGTTTTGAAGGATAAATGAGCAAATTAATCATCAACAAATTACTCACATGTTTCCCTGTGACATCGCTTTTTATTTTACTTTTATTTACTCTTGGACCCCTTCCCTCTCATGCTGGTTTTGGACCCTTGCACCTCTCCTTTCTCGCGCTGGTTTTGAACTCTCCGTGTTTAAGGCTACATGACCTGTGTGTTTACTAAACTCCTAAATAATAAAATGAATAAAGAAAAAGCTTTGTTTGCGGTATTGAAAACTGTTGACTATATGAAAACAATTTTACCTTGACATTGTTAATGACCTTATATAATTTATAATTTTTAGTTGATATTTGGTCTGTTGGCTGCATCATGGCAGAGATGATTACAAGCCGGCCTCTTTTTAAAGGCATTGATCGTATCCTTTGCAACTGTGACAGACTCTGCTAATTACTAAAAGGTAGAGTTCTAATTATGCAGATCAGTAATGTAATTAGTAAATTAGTGTTGGAGTCTTAACAATAGCCTCCAGTTGACAATGATAGGCTAGGTAGCATATTATTTTCAGCACTGAGAAAATCAAGTCCCTATGTGGCCCACAGTCTTGCCTACCACTGTCATGTAAGAATTGCAAGTTTGTTTTAGTTTTAAACATTTGCCTCGATACCAGACACCACCCCCAGCAGTATCGGAGAGGCATGACCAACATGTCCTTTCTTTTATAAACTCGTTTGGGGTGAATTTTCATGAAAGTGTTACCGTTTGTCTGCCATAACCTTTGCAGAGGGCTCATGGAAATTTGAGGAAAATAGTGTTTCACGTTTCCATTGCTCGTTTCCTGATATTAGGGCAAATGACTGGAAATTAGTGGAAAGGATCCCCCTATGGATGGAGCAGCAATATCAAAATTTACATTTGAGACAGGCCCCATGTTTATAACAGGAACCAGGTGGCATAGATTGAGAGGAAGATGTAGGAGGTTGAGAGGGGATGCAGGGGAAAATCTTTCACCCAGAGGGTGGTGGGAATTTGGAACTCTCTGCCTGAAAGTGGTAGAGGCAGAAACCCATCTCACACTTCTCTGGGCTGAATTCCATTTGCCACTTTACTGCCCACCTGACCAGTCCACTGTCAACCATGTGGCCAATTTTTGAGTTAGCTGCAAACTTTCTGATCATGCTCCCCACCTTTATGTCCAAAATGTTGATAAGTATCACAAAAAGCAGGGGTCCTCGTACTGAGCCCTGCGGAACCCCACTGGAAATAGCCAGTCGCAAAAATGTCCATCAACAACCACTCTATGTTTCCTGCCACTGAGCCAATTTTGTATTCAGCTTGCTACAGTCCCATGGGCTCCTATTTTTTTAACCAGTCTGCCATGTGGGACTGTGTCAAATGCTTTGCTAAAATCCATGTAGATCACATCAACTGCATTACCTTCCTGTGTCCAGGAGATCACTGGGCCACAGGTGCTTGCGTTAATCTGCCCCTGGCCTACTGACATCATCCTTTCTATGCAGAAGCACTGAGAAGAGTAGAGGAATTATCCCTGGTGTCCTGGACAATATTTATTTCTTAATCAGCACCACATAAGAAGATTATCTGGTCATTATGACATTGCTGTTTGTGGGAGTTTGCTGTGCACAGATCAACTGCCTCATTTCCCACAGTGCAACAGTGACTACACTTAAAAGCGGTTCATTGGCTCTAAGGCATTTTGGGACATCATGTGGTCATGAAAGGCGCTGTATAAATGTAAATATTTTTTCTTTGACTCTTCATTTTTCGCCAAATTGAATGTGTCTGCTTTTCACAGATGATAATACCTTGGATATTTGATTGATGTGTGGCATCACAGAGGGTTACAGTGTTTAACTTAATCGGACATCAGGGTTTTTGCCCTACAGTTTACAGCTATATGGTTCATCGAAAATGGTCCTTGACTCTCAGTTTATAGATCTAGATCAACTGACAGAAATCATGAAAATAACAGGTACACCCACACAAGACTTCGTTCAGAAGCTGCAAAGTCAAGAAGTAAGAACATTTTAAACCTTTAAAAAGTAACAAATAGAATATTTTAAGTGTTTAATAGTTTCTCTCTCATTATGATTTTAGACCAATGCTGTCCTTTTAGTAGTTCTCAGCCCAGTACATTGTCCAGTCTAAATTAAGCAAGCATTAATTTTAAAATATAAGAATATTTACATAGAAATGACAGAAAGAAGCAGTTTTAGAAATATCCTGCCAGCGATATCATAGGAACATTGGGAACATGGGCAGGCCAATCAGCTTGCATTTAGATCATGGATGCTGTGCACCTCAACTGCATTTTCCAGCTTTATATGAAAGCTCAATTGTAGAAAAGGAATATCAGTGAAAATGGGTTCGATTTTAACTTTAAGCGAATGGGATTTCAGTGAGTTAGAACCAGGCCCACTCACTCCAAAGTATGCTTAAATGGCAATGAGTTATAGGTGTTCACACATTTTCCTGCAAAAATTGTTTAAGGGCCATGTCTGCAGTGGTACGTACGCTCATGCCTCTGAGTCACAAAGTTGTGAGTTCAAGTCTCACTCCAGGACTTAAGCATAAAAATCAAGGCTGACACTCCAGTGCAGCATTAAGAGTGCTGAATTGTTGGTGTGTTGTCTTTTGGACGAGAAGTTAAACCGAGGCCCCAAGTGCCTTCTTAAATGAAGTAAAAGATCCCATGGCACTATTTCAAAGAAGAGCAGGGGAGTTATCCCCAGTTTCCTGCCCAATATTTATCCCTCAATCATCATCACAAACGCAGATTATTTGGTCATTATCACATTGTTTGTGAGAGCTTGCTGTGTACAAATTTGCTTCCACATTTCCTACATTACAACAATGACCACACTTCAAAAGTACCAGTGGTTGTGAAAGGCACTATATAAATGCAAGTATTTCTGTTTTTTGTTACTTTTATCATTGTAGTTGATGATATACTCTTCTAGCAACGTTAGGAAGCAAAATCAGTAAAATGATTTTTAAGATGCAGATTGTATAACATCTGATTATTTGTGTAAATCTGTTCATTGTACATTTCTTGTTTGGGTCATGATGCTATATGAGCTGCTAATTAGATTTGGTGCTGTTTCCAACTGCGGCAAGAAAAAGGTTCAGTTCCAGAGATAGATTACCATAACAACAGACACATAACAACCACAGGCAAAACAAGGACTGTATAAGAGCTGAGCTTCTAATGGATCTATTTTTTTTTTTAAACTGAGACTGAATCAATTCCCTTACAATTTGTATTTATTTCAGGAAGCTAAGCAATAAAAAAATGGTACCATATAGAAGTTGATATTTTTAGTGATGCCACTGATTTAAATATAGGGCTGAAATCTCCAGTCGGCAAGCGGGGACAGGGCCCGGGGCGGGGTCCAACATTAAGATTGGGGGGGGGGGCAGGCGAAAAGCCCAAGTGGCCTTCGCGTTTTTCATGGAACCTCATCCACGGGCCGGATGAGGTTTCATGAAGCGTTTAAAAATTCAATAAATTTTTTTTTAAATCATTGATATGTCCCAGCTCATTTGACAGTGTTGTATGAGGGGACATGTTTTAAAAGTTTTCAAATACTTTATTTAGAAATTTTAAACTTAAACAAATCTTCCCGAGGCACCTCTGTGCCTCAGGGAGATTTCTGCACTCTTTCGCGCACGTGCACGAAAGAGCACACTCTCGACTCAGGGAATCCCTGCCTGCCCGCACAGGGAGCACTCGGCGCTTCTAAGTGTGTGTCACGCTGGGCAGGCCTTAATTGGCCTGCCCACGTAAAATGGCCGATCGTTCATGCTTGTTCCCGCCCGCCCCCGCACGGGGGTCAAAATTCAGCCCATAGTGCTTTAAATATGGCAACATCAGTAGGCACATTCTTAAAGAGGCATTTCCTTTAGAATTTATATGGTAAAAGTGATTGTTACTTATAAAATTATGGGATACTAAACAAAAGTCATGATTCTGATATGCATGGTTTTTTTGGTAATAATTCTTCCAAACTTTAACAGAGAGGGTTGATTGTCAAAACCCAAAAGGGGTTCATAAGAGTGACATACACAGTTGAAAATCATGATGAAAAACATTTATTAAATATACAAAATAAGAACTTCTTTGAAGCAATTTTAACCAGAGAAGCAATTAACAGTACCAACAGATACTCCTTTCAAGTGAAGCATGCTTCACTTGCACTTCCCTCAATTTGGTCTACTGTATTTGCTGCTGCCAATGCAGTTTCCTCTACATTGGAGAGACCAAACACAGACTGGGGGACAGCTTTGCGGAACACCTTCGGTCTATCTGCAAGCATGACCCACACCTCCCTGTTGCTTGCCATTTCAACACACCACCCTGCTCTCATGTTCACATGTCCGCCCTTGGCCTGCTGCAATGTTCCAGAGAAGCTCAACGCAAACTGGAGGAACAGCACCTCACCTTCCGATTAGGCACTTTACAGCCTTCCGAACTTAACATTGAGTTCAACAACTTCAGATCATGAACTCTCTCCTCCATCCTCACCCCTTTTTTCAAATATTTATTTTTTAATTTGTATATATATATTTTCCCCTGCCTATTTCTATTATTATTTTTAAAATTTATTTCCATTCATTGTCTTATCCTCACCTTTTAGCCAATTTTGTTCTTTACCCCCACACCGTCCTCTCCCCTCCCCCACCCCACCCCCACTAGGGCCATCTGTCACTTGCTCATCTTGCTTTCTACTCTTAATGTCACCATTAGCACCTCCTTTAGTCAGCACCACCACCATCAACACCCCTTCTACCTTTTGTTTACAACATATTTTGCAATCTCTCCTTTGCCTCCACCTATCACTGGCCTTCCATCCAGCTTCACCGTCCCACCCCCCCTTAAACAGTATAAATTTCACTTCTCTTTAGTTCTGAAGAGTTATATGGATTAATATTTTGTTATAAAATTACATTGGCTTAGTACTGAAAAAAATGGCATCAGATGTTCACACAGATCTTGGAACAAACTAAATGCTTAGGGAGCCATTAGTTAACTATTAAATGCTCACATACTACCAGTAAAATTGTGTTAATTAAATCTTAATAATCAAGCTATATGTTTGTTTTCTACAGGCTAAGAATTACATCAAAAGTTTACAAAGAGTTCCAAAAAAAGACTTTAAAGCCCTATTTGCAAATGCAAATCAAGTGGGTAAGAAACATTTCTATAAATTGATATGTTTTAATGAAAGGGTTAGATGGATTATAGCCAATTAATTAGGCGGTGTAGCAATGAAATGTTAGTCAGATATGGTAATTTAGAACTTTTGTTCTCTGGTTATCTGGTCAATCAAAGATTGATGAAGCAGTTTCTGCTTAAAGACCCCTTTATTTTTCCATTTATTTAGACAGATTCCAATAGACTGTTGTCCATGACTCATTTTGTTTAAATTACTAAAAACAACTCTCGGGTACAAATCTGAGGTACTAACATAGACCCAATTTTTTCTCTGGTCTATGCTTCTGCCACTGAGATAAGGCAACTTAAATTAGTTGTGTAAGTACCGGGTACTGGCTATCCTATAATACAAACTAAACAAGCACCATTGTAAAATGAGAGGTGATCTCATTGAAATTTACAAAATTCTTACAGGGCATGACAAAGTAGATGTTTCTTCTGGCTAGTGAGTCTAGAACCAAGGGACACAGTCTCAGAACAAGAGGCAGGCCACTTAAGACAGAGATTAGGAGGAATTTCTTCAGTCAGAGCATGGTGAATCTTTGGAGTTCTCTACCCAGCGCTGTGGAAGCTCAGTCATTGATCATGTTCAAGACAGAAATAGATAGATTTCTAGATGCTAATTACATCAAGGGATATGGGGATAGCTCAGGAAAGTGATGTTGAGGTAGATGATCAGCCATGATCTAATTAAATGGCAGAGCAGGCTCGATGGGGTGAATGGCCTACTTCTGCTCCTATATTGCTATGTTCTAGCAGCATAACTCGGAGATTTGATTATAGAAGGCTGAATTGGTACACTGAATTCAATAACTGGTAATGAAATTCAATAGGTAATGAAAGAGGTGAAACTACAAACTCACAGTATAATACTGGCTAAACTGATCACTGATGCTTGACCTCCCTCCAAGGGAATGTGCTAGTGAGGTAATGAGGGGGCATGGTATACTTGTGGAGGTGATACCCCAACCATCTTTTGTTACTGACTGCAACTATGAGTGTGCAAGCCAATGATACCATCTAATCCCAGCTCAAGCTAATGGTTTTGGACATTGCCTCGCTGGTGTAGGTGAGTGTGTTAATCTGAAATCAGAATTAAACTCCAACTAGTGTGATTTTCCCAAGGTAGCTGGTAGCCAATTTAGCACCATTGGTATTGGTATTTTCACCTCACAACAGCAATACTAAATTTTACATCATCTGGTTGGTTTGCACATCATTGCCAAAATTTGGCAATGTCAAATTAAAACTGTTAAGAGGTAATTTGCCTGTTGTGACATTTTGCTTTAACAATCCAACAGCTGAATTGTACCAATGTTGTATTAGTATACATTACATCTAATGAGTGTTATAAGTGACATAAGTTGGGTATGCTTGATTCTGACAGTGACTACATTCTCTTTTTTCTGTGATTAACTATGAGAATTTATCTGTGTACCTTTGATGCAGCAGCGTCAGCTTCGCTCAGTTGCAAGCACTCTTGCCTCAGTCGTTGTTAGATCAGGTCCCACCCTAGCAAAGATCTAGGCTGACACTCCGTGCAGTGCAATCATTTTTTAAACTGAGGCTCTGGTTGCACTTCCAGGTAGATGTAAAAGATCCCATGGCACTATTTCAAAGGAGAACAATATTTATCCTATTCAACATTACAAGAAAATTGTCTGCTCATCATTACTGTTTGTGGGAGCTTGGTCTGCACACATTGGGTGCAATTTTTAAAAAAAATCATTCATGGGATGTGGGTGTCACTGGCTAGGCCAGCATTTATTGCCCATCCCTAATTGCCCTTATTCAGGGGGCATTTAAGAGTAAACATATTGCTGTAGGTCTGGAGTAAGACCAGGTAAGGGCAGCAGATTTCCTTCCCGAAAGGACATTAGTGACCCAAATGGGTTTTTACAACAATCGACTCATGGTCATCATTAGAGTTTTAATTCCAGTTTTTTATTGAATTCAATTTCCACCATCTGCCATGGTGGGATTTGAACTTGGTTCCCCAGAGCATTACCCTGAGTGTCTGGATTACTAGTCCAGCGACAATACCACTTGCCTCCTAGTACAACAGTGACTACAGTTCAAAAGTGTTTTATTGGCTGGTCAGTACCCTGGGACATTGTGAAAGACATGATACAGATCCAAGTCTTTTTTCACTGCTGTGAAGCAGCTTGGCAAACTTTTCTGCATTAAAGTACGTGTGGTATTTCACTGTACTAGTTATGTAATGTGCACATGCAGTTATTCTTTCAAGCTTAGAATTTCATTTGTTTAATAACCTTATGTTGCTGATTTTAATTTTCTGAAAACAGCTGTGAACCTAATGGAAAAAATGCTTGTACTTGATGCTGAAAAACGGATAACAGCTGCAGAAGCCTTGGCTCATCCTTATTTTGAGCAGTACCGGGATCCTGAAGAAGAGACCGTTGCAACACCGTACGACGATAGTTTTGATAACATAGATTGCACTATTGAAGAATGGAAATGTAAGCACACTTCCAATATTGATTTTTTAAAAATTGTTCTCAGGTTGTGGGGTCACACTAGATCATACAAATTGCCCATCCGCGGTGCTGGGGTCCACTTCAGAGATGCATTTAGAGTCAAACACATATTGTAGGACCAGAATCATGTGCAGCTCAGAAAAAAGACTCTGATTCAATGGCTCTCCAACTTTGCCACTAGCCCCCACCAAAAAAAAAGCTTTCTGCCTCTCATATTCCTCAAGCTAAGGATGCAGGTAGGCGTGAATCTGCAAAATACATCAAAATCTTCTTTTTTCCCCCACCCACCTCCATCTTGTTTCTTTATTTCTTGCTCTCTTCTTCGTACACTTCTGACCTTAACATAAAATCAGTTTGAGCCGGGATTGGATGGCATAGTTGGTTAGTGCAATCAGTTTGGAAGAAACACTAAAATTAGTGACACCAGTTAATAAGGCCATTTTAAAAAAGAAAACAAAGTGCTGGTGTTTATTGCTGGAGGGATAGAATTGAAAAGCAGAGAAATTGGTTTGCAATCTTGGTTTATCCACAATGTTTCACTAAAAAAGCTCTCAACTTCACACCCCATTAAATAAATATACTGATAATGATAAGCCTGCAAAAGATATCTCTTCTGCTTACTACTCCTTCATTTCAGTTACTCTCTCGCATCTCTTCATTGTTTTGCTCTCACTCTTTCACTTGTTTCTCGCAAACATTTTTTCCCTCAATACGGTTTGCCTCTATTGCTCTCATTCACATTTTTTCTTTCTTTTGCTACTCAATTTTCCCTTTTTTCATCTTTCAGTCCTCATTCTTGGTTTTGTCTGTTTAACTATTCTGTTTTCACTCTGCCTCACAGCATTGGAGCTGCCACATTAAAGTTCAAGAAAGCAAAGGGGGGTGCAGATTCCCAAAGTCAACAGGGAACAAGAGCTTTGAAAGAGAATGGAGGGTGGGTCTTTAAAACAAAACAGAGAACAGTTAGATGGATATTCAATCGAAAAAGTAGCATGGGGACACTGGAAATTGGAAATTTCTTATCAAAGCAGCCCACTTGATTGGCACCCCATCCACAAACATTCACTCCCTCCACCACCAATGCACAGTAGAGCAGTGTGTACCATCTACAGGATGCACTGCAGGAATTCACCAAGGCTCGTTCAATAGCACCTTCCAAAACTACCATCTAAAAGGGCAAGGGTAGCCCATAGATGGGAACACCACCACCTGGAAGTTCCCCTCCAAGTCACTCACCACCCTGACTTGGAAATATATCACCGTTCCTTCAATGTCGCTGGGTCAAAATCCTGGAACTCCCTTCCTAACAGCACTGTGGGTTTACCTACACCACACACTGCAGTGATTCAAGAAGGCAGCTCACCACCATCTTCTCAAGGGCAATTAGGGTTCGGCAATAAATACTGGCCCAGCCAGCAAAGCCCACATTCTGTGAATGAATAAAAAATAAATGTTGATTATGACTGCTCTGGCCATTTCATGTAGTTATTATTCCATTGAATGTGTTCATTAACCATCTAATTTATGTTCAAATTGGGTTCAAAGTTGTATGACAAAAATCTTTCCTGTCTGCCAGTTGTAAGGTTGCCAAGTATCATAATTTTAGCCATTCTCAACAGTTCCTTAGTTGGCATAGGTCCAGAATACAAACTTCTCACAATTTGATGTAGGTGTGTCATCCTCAGAGAGCATGAGGATATCTGGTGTAGGAAATGGAAAACTTCAACTGGTGCAGTAAAGGATGAGCTACTGATATTTGGGTTAAATCACATAGTAATGGTAGAACTAAGACAGTCTTAGTGTTTTAATCTGTATTTAATTTATGGAACTCAGGATTCTTCGATACCTATACTGCATTGAAAAACTAGAAAATGTTGGATTCTCCATTACTGCGATCTATCTTCTAGGTGACTGTTGGTAAAATTACAGAAGCTAATAATAATTCAACTAATTCATTGACATGAATTTTCTGATTTATAAAAATGAAGCAAAGCTTTTCTTTCGTTTTATTTTGCTATAGTAAAGCCTTTCATTTTGCAATTAAATTTCTATCTGTCTTTCTCCTGGGGTGGTTTCACTGCTGTTTCTTTTTCCTACTGGTAGGTCTCTGTGGTAGTTTATTTATACTTCTGGAAACTTCTGATACCCATGTTAGTACCACCAGATCTGGAACTATGGGATACAACTGAGAAAGTCCAAAGTTTAATTCTCGGTTCCTGTTGAGTTCAGTTCTAACAGGGTTCCACACCCAAAATATTAACTTGTCTGTTCTCTCCACAAATGCTAACTTGCCTACAGGTGTTTCCAGCATTTTCCAGTTATGTGTAGCCAATTTCAGTTGAAATAGTTGAGATTTTACAGTTGGCCCAAAGGTTCCCCCAGAGGTCTACCTTTGTCCCCTGCTCTTCCTCATCTACATTCTTCCTCTTGTTAACATCATCCACGGACTTCAGTGACAACATAAGTTAATGTATATTTTGTAAGAGTATGTCCTTTAGAGAGAGCTCCAGACTGAGTTCTTTATGGAAAAAAACTTGTAAAAGGCAGTGTAGACAAATGGAACTATGAAATTAGTGCAACATGTGAAAGGTGGTACATTGCAAGGAAATAAACTTATTTATTTTCTCCCTAGGTCATACATATAAAGAAGTGATTAACTTTAAACCATCAACTGGAGTACCCGAATCTAAAGAAACTGCAGTGTAACACTGGAATCATAACAATGGGGCAAGACAGAAGTAGTATATACTCGTGGGGCGAGCAGCTCTGAAAACATTAATTTAGTTGTTTCTTGTTTTAATGTTTTGGAAAAAATGTACAATAATTTTATGTCTATAGCCTGCAGTTCAATCACAGTGTAACTTTGTCTCTTTGAAGGTCAAACTGAAACTCTGCACCAGCATCTCTTGGAAAGCATTTCAGTGTTGTAACATTTTTAAAAGTTCTACAGCACTTAGTGATTTTAGGCCAAAATGTCTCCTGACCATAATTTAGGGAAAAAAGTAGCAAAAGCAATCTTGTCCTTACACCGATCTTTTCATGGTGCTAAGTAAATTCAAGTTGTTGTTATTAGCAAAGGATAGTCTGTCCTACCTGCATTGTCTTCAGTGTCTTGCATACTCTGTATGTAGTGTATTTAATCAGTTTTCTCTAAGCGTTGTTAGCAAAAATATAGAACTATTGTTAACATTGGTGGAGTGTTAGAATTATAACAAACATGTAAGGGTATTGAAAACTGATTATTCTCAATTCCATTATAACTATGCTGGAACACTAATTCATAGTAATTATCAAAGGCTACATTTTTCAAATCCTTGCATAGAATGATTGACGAACTGACCTCTTAAAACTTTCATGTGCAAGTGTACAGCATTGGCCAATCATGTGGGCTTCAGCCATCTTGGAAAATTCATTCACTTCTTTTCATTAATTCATTCATATTTTCATAGCTGCATTTTAAAGGACTGAAATTAACAGTGGGTGTTGTTCATCACACTTGAACTTGCCCAAAGACCATTGTGGGTATTACATTGGATGTTCTTCTCAGCCAACTATTGGAATATGTGGAGCAGCCCTCCACTGGGCATCTGGAACCTGTGCGAACAGGCCAAACAACTGTATATCTCCTTAACCAATTAGATTGAAGAATCATTAATAAACTATACACAGTCTGAACCGAGATGTGTCAGTTAGAATAGTTAGTTAAATGTAAAATCATCTACAGAAAGAGAGAAAATAAAACTGGATGAGAGACAGAACAAAAAGTAACATTTCTTATAATCGATAATAATTAAAATCTAAAGGAATGAGACTGCACACTTGTTAAGATTAATTTCCACTGCCAAAGGGGTTGTTCGGCAGTGATTAAGATTTACAACACTTGAAACGTCAACTCTTTTCTTCTCCGCCGATGCTGCCAGACCTGCTGAGTTTTTCCAGGTAATTCTGTTTTTGTTTTTGTTTTGGATTTCCAGCATCCGCAGTTTTTTTGTTTTTATCACTGTTAAAATATAGTTGCTTTACACCATTCCAGGTATTTCAATGTCAAGGCTCTTGGTGAGATACCATTCTTGTACAACTTCTCGAGGGGAACGGCATCTCAGACTGCAGCTTCCTGATTTACACATTTAACTGCATGTGAAATCACTGGAAGTTACTGTCTGGCTTTCATTAAAAACAATGAGTGCTGTTAGGTTCACTGTAATTTCTACCACAAAATCCATCCCATTATTTTTCAAACCAGTGAGAGCATACTTCAACAATTTCCTCAGGGATGTCATCTAGTTATTTATTTTAATTTTTCAATTGTTTCCTGCGAGCTGTGCATGCAGACACTTATCCAGTGCATTACTAGCTTATGAACCTTATGGTACTAGCATTAAAGCTTTGCTGAAGGAGCAGTATTGACAGAATTTTAGTAAACAATGAACTGTATTACAGAGAAAACACCAGTAGGCTAAAACATTAAAATATTTTTTAAAGTTTGAAGAGTATCACTATTTCTGCTAACTACTTGTATTAGTGTACTGGAACATTGTTAAAGAAAAAGTCAGTAGTACTTTAACCACTCAGTGGCAGAATTGCAACATTTTGTCAGCCTGTTGTATGTTTAGTATTAACAATAAGGAAGCAAAAATCATGGCACCAGGCTGCATCTCCAGAGGACACCCAAGGTCCAATAAACAATCAAAGAGAACAGCGTCTAAAATTTTGAGAACTACACCTTAGGGAGCAGAGAACCATCCTTTTAAAAGTAATTTCTCTCTCTGGAATTGCTGCCTAAATAACAAAAACTGAAATAATTGGGCAATTTGAGTAGAAGCCCTTTAGATATGGTTTCACCTCAAACTATAACCCACTCCCACTGGGATTCTTTCCCTCCCACCGTACAAACACAAACCCCTCTCTCCTCTTCCATATGCCAGAATTCCTAACCTCATGTCTTCTGAGGATATTAAGAAAAGGAAAACTTAGCACCACAGATAATTTATGTTGCTCAAGGACTGAGACTATCACCCAATCAAAACTCTAGCCAGAATGGATAAAATTAATGTGAACTTAATGAGAATCTTAAACTACTTTTATGCTTTAAAATATCTACAGGGAGTAAACTTCAAAGATCAGGTCAGATGTTTCATCTTTTGCTCCCATGATTATACAATTTATTCAATTACCTTTAATGTCAAAGGCAAACTAGCCCATATGGCATGGATGAGGATAACAGAGGGGTAAATAAACCAACAGAATGGGTGCTGTAGAATGCAGGGTAGGTGGCTTGACTGGCTGTCAAACCAATTAGCTTTGGGAAATCCTGAGATTGTGAAAGGCACTATACAAATGCAAATCTTTCTTCTTTAGGCAAAAACAGTGTTTGTGTTGACCTCACAAAACAGAACAGGTATTTTTTGAAAATCTAATCCATCATCCACAATTAATCAAGTACTAAGGTAGTTTGAGGAGCTGGCATTCTCACGTTTAGTATCTAACACTAGATTTTGACATGTGCAGCTGGCAAAAGACTCAGCCTTATGTTCATTACACCATTTGAGCGATACTAGTTCAAGAGACAGAAACTCCACCCATGCCAGAGTATTTCCTCGGGAAACTGTTACAAGTGCAAGATAGTCCAGGAAGAGTTTCTCCTTAAAGAACAATTGTTGTTCAGTTCACATTTTTTGAGATGAAAGACTGTGAATAAACTTAATAAAAATATCTTAGGTTGTGTTGCTGTGTCTGAACATCTCATCAGCAGCTTTGGTTCGTGTTGCAAATTATGCTAAACCACAAAAAATATGATTCGACTTTGATTATGGTAGAACTTAATAAATCTGTTTGAACGGACAAGATGTAATTGTTTACACTTTTGAAGTATGTGGAAATCACATCTGACTCCATTTAACATGTCAATTTGAGGCTGGATGATACCTTTTACCATCTACTTTTGGGACATCCTAAAGTCATGAAAGATGCTATATATTTTGTCCTTCAGATGGCCTGCCAATGCCCTAATGGTAGGGTGGTCTTAACTGAACAAGCAGCGGGCAAAACATCAGTGCTTCCTTGTGGAATATTGCTGTTTTAGCTGTACTCTGAACACACTTGAGGTCCCTAAACCTTGATTCTGCCAACTTTCTTCTATTTGCTTTCGACATAGTTAAGTGGGTGTGTCTCAATGTAATGAGTGCGCGCATTCTATCTTGAGCAAATATCAATTCCACCTATATGGATTTCTCATTAGCTTGGTTTGGAGACTCTTGGTGGTGGGTTTTCATGTATGTCAAGCACCCTGGAATTAAAAGTCTGGAACTAAAAGTCGGATCATCACGAAACCATTGCCGATTGCCATAAAAACTTATTTGGTTCGCTAATGTCCTTTAGGGAGGGAAATCTGCTGTCCTGACCTGGTCAAGCCTACATGTGACTCCAGACCCACAGCAATGTGGTTCACTCTTAAAAATGCCCTCTGGAGGGCAATTAGGGATGGGCAATAAATGCTGGCCTAGCCAGCGATGCCATATCCCTTGAACGAATATCAAAAGTTGATCAAAAATATTGACTAAAGTAGAACAATGCCTTAAAGGTCGTCAGATAAGTACCTTTTTTTTGCAGCAATATTCCTAGATCATGAAGGCAGAAAGTAAAACAACTACATATTGAAATTAACACCAACTTCTAGATTTTGAAAATGAGCTCTGCAGACTTCATATCTGAACATAGAGAGCATCTCCAGAATCACTCTTGCTGTGATGGGTATTCACACAAAATTCATGGTGACTGTACAGTAAATCATTTTCCCCTCACATGTATCCACCCAGCCAAAATAATGTGCTTGGCAGTTGGAAGGCAGCTGAAATGGTGGAAGAAGTATTTCAAAAATATTTTCAGCAATTAAAAGAAAATTTCAGCTATCTTATCAATGAAAGAAAATGACTGACCACATACACAAATACAATTTTCTCACCATTTTTCCTTCATCACAAAGGCAGTGATTGTACTGAGCCACAGGTCCTGACAGCCCTCACACAAATGACTACTCTTCATGTATTTGCCTGAACAGTGCATCTCAGGAAATTATTCAAGCATAAAGATTTCATACCTGAGCTTTATTCTACCCAAAATTGACATTCTTCACATACATACTGTATGAGAGATCAATGGATAGTACTCTTCCTAACTCTTTCCCAGCTTAGCACAAGGACATCGAGTGGACCTGTCAATTGGCTGTAATTACATAAGTAAGCATAAACAAGTGACTGAGCCAGGGACTTTCCTGATCAGTACCTTACAGCATCGCACCATCCAAAGGCATAGGCAGCTCCTGAGGTAGGCTTCCAGGATATACAATTTTACTGAATAAACAAATTCTGGTAGTTTATGATTTTCCTTCAAAGAATGCAAGTGTTGATAAGCTAAAATCTACATATTTAATAAGAAGTTACGAAAAGACAAATGTTCATAGATCAGTTGCATTGCAGTTTCAGATTTCAGCATTTACAAACCTGGGTAAAGCAGTATAGGGATTATACTACTGGACTAGGACTGCAGAATACAAGGGTTCAAACCCCACCATGGTAGCTTGGAAATTTTAATTCTCTTGAATATAAACACGGTATCAGTGACCATAAAATTTGTTGGATTGTTGTATAAGCACAACTGATGTACTCAAGGAAAGGAAAAGTGCCATAATTACCTCGTCTGGTCAATGGATTAGTCAAGCCACAGCCTGACATAGTTATACTCACAGAATCATACCTATCAGAGGGAGGCAAGGATACAAAATATACCGTGTGGGGACTTCAGTGCCCATTACTGAGAGTGGCTCTGTAGTAACAGACACTGACCAAGTTAGCCAAACCGTTTATCTTACAACTATAAATTTCATAAAGAATTCAAACTTGAAGTAGGTTCATGTTAATATGTTTCGCATAAAACACGTTTAATCAACCATTCATGTCACACAGCATGCTCCTCTTACTAAAAATGAGTGATAGTGCTCATGATAAGTTGTAAGATACAGCATAGTTGAGGGTGGATGGCAGTAAGATGCTTTATGATTGCTTTAATCAGAGCAAGAAATATAAATGCAGTGCACAGAGCTGAGCTAAACTTTGCTGCAGCCCAACTGTTCATTTTAGCTCAAGATATCTTGCAATGAAAACTGCAAACCTGGTCAAGAGAAAACTCAAATCTAAATTTGAAATTAATAATTAACTCAGTAATGGCACTGACAGGCTGAAATTACCTTGGGAGCAGTTTTAAGTTTTGGATAACTAGTAATACTTTAAACTGGCCTTTGTTTTAAAATAATCATTTCCTTATTTCTGAACTTGGCCTGCAACAGCAATCTTTAATTTTACTCCCTTTTTCAAAAGATTCTATAACTGATGCTGTACAATTTGCTGTCTGACTTGAAAACAAAGTCCCTATTTTGAAGCCTTTATGCATTTTAAACTGCCTTTGTATTGTTTTCTAAGGATATCAAAATAAACTCTTGGAAATGAATTTCTGCAATGGTGGTGGCAGATGCAAGCAGAGATTTTTCAAGTGATATCAAATTTGAACTGATAACAGATTTGCTGCATTTTGTAGATTAGGTTTGCTAAAAAAAAGTTTAGAAAATGGGCAACACTAGGTTGCTGTTACTGTAACAAATCTGATTTCTAATTATATTTGAATTCTCTTTGTTCCTGGAGAATACTTGCCCACTTATAATACATACAAGAGTTTAGGGAATTTGCAGAAGCCCTCATACTATCATAGGGCCGATTTGTTCAAGTATATTGGAAGTCGATATATGCCTAGATGACAACTATTAGTCACCCCGCTGACTGGCATCATCATGTAATTAGTTTTCTGAACTTTAATTAGGGAGGTGTTGGCAGCAAATTCAGTTCAAATACATTTTTTTGTTCTTACAACAAATACATAACAGTTCAAAATGCAAAAAGCTTAGCTTTGTGGAAATTTTGGAATAGAGAAACTTGCAATGTGATTTATGGGGCGAGATCGTATTGCCCACTGATTTTCTTTGCTTTATTTCCCAACCCTTGGACTCTCCTCCGCTAAGAGAGCAGGTGGGCGTCTAGCTTCCAATGTTCTGCTAATGGCACTAAGTAACATCCGTCAGACACACTCCATGTCAATGATTTTATGTGAGGGGCAGTCTGGCTTTCACTGGGTGTATCTTTGCAGCAGTATGACTGAGATGAGTAATGTGCATAGGGACTCCTTTGGGGTACAGCAATAAGCTGTACATTCCAAAAACTGAACTAACCATATTTTAGTACATTTAAACTTAGTGCTTATCATGTAACAAACGATCCTAAAGCACATCAGAGGTCGGTGGGCAGCAGGCATTACTGATGCTGGGCATTGTTCTACATAAAAACTTGTTTATGTCTTGAAAGTCACTATCCCAGATTACAATCAGCTAAAGTCTAACAGTTTTACTTTTCACAAATCATCTTAACCCTTTCTTAACCACACTGCAGGAGTTTAGAATCACATTTAAAGAACCAATGTAGGAACAATTTTAAAATGTTGAAACTTAATGATCAAGGTAAGTGCAGAAAATCCTGCTGTTTTTAAATGTCCCTGGAACTGAGGAAAAAATATTTCCCCACCTTCCAACAACTGCTTCATTAATTTTAAAGATAAGCTTAACATTAGCAACAGATATTAGTGTCCATTTGGTATTAGGTTGAGAGTTGAGAGTACATCCATCCATAGTTGAAAAGAGATTCTGATCTCCAGGGCAAAGCTTTTAAAAGGATGCTCACGGAGGATTTGAGCATATTGAAACTTCTGAGTACGTGTCTTCGATAAGTTAAACTACACTTATGAGATTCTGCTATATTTGCTAACAATTAAGAATTATTGAGCATGTGCACTAGTTTGACTGTTTTGTCGCTTTAGTGTCAGAAGTCAATATTGTTAATTTTAGTGATGTCTGTTTAAGAATCTGACATCATTCCATGGAGGCTGGGAACAGGACAAGCCAACCCTAGCAATGGAAGATGATGTTGGTGATTGTCGATAGCAGGTTTGTGGCCTCAGTCAAGACCAGTTAACTTAAAAAAAAAATCTCAAATCCTAGCTATTTACTGAAATAATGAGGCCACAGATTCCACAGTTTAAAAGAAAAGAAGTTTTACTATACAAGAGTTAAACAAAGCAAATACAAAATCCTACCTTGGATAACCACTGATAGCTAAAACCCAGAATGAACATAAGTTAAACATGAATTAACAGGCAAATTGCAGTTGATTATAAACTATAAATTGCACATTAATTAGCATGTAGAACTAAGCCAGATCTTACAAATTAGCCCAGCAGTCCACTCAGTTAAGTCATCAATCTCAGTCTCAAAGCCCTTCAAAACTCTGTCTTCTGCATGAAGACCCATTTATGCCTACTACTTCCTGTTAGCCAGCCAGTTTTCTATCCATGCCAATATGTTACCCACCCACCCCCATACCATGAGCAATTATTTTCCAAAACAATCTTTGATGTGGCACTTTATCAAGGAATGACCATATATTTCCAAGAAAGGAGGATGGTGTGTAACTTGGACAGGAACTTGCAGGTGGTGGTGTTCCTATGCATCGCTATCATTGCCCAAGGTGGTAGAAGGCACAGGTTTGGGCAGTACTGTCGAAGAAGCCTTGTTAAGTTTTTTCAATGCATCTTATAGGTGGTGCACACTACACACAGCGTGTGCTGGTGGAGGAAGCAAATGTTAAAAGGTGGTGGATGGGGTGCCAATCAAGCGGCTGCTTTGTCCTGGATGATTACCAGCTTCTAGTGTGTTGTTGAAGCTGCATTCCTACAGGTAAGTGGAGCGTATTCCAATACATTCCTGACTTCTGCCTTTTAGATGGTGGAAAAGTTTTGGGGAGGCAGGAGACAAGACCCGCACCACAGGATACACAGCCTCAAATCTGCTCTTGTATCAACAGTGTTTAGATGGCTGATTCAGCTAAGTTTCTGATCAATAGTGAGCCTCCACAGGATGTTGTTCAACAACAGTAGCACCGCTGAATGTCATGGGGAAGTGATTAGGTTCTTTCTTTTGGAGATAGTCATTGCCTGGCACTGGTGCGGCATGAGTGTTTCTTGCCACTTATGAGCACAATCAATGTTGTCCAGGTCTTGCTGCATGCAGTTCCAAGGATACCCAGAAAGCCCGTTATTTTTGAAAGAACTGATAAAGGAATCCATTAGCCGTTGCTAAAGTTAGTGGCCAAGTTCTACTTGTATGTTTCCTAAACTTGGTACATTGACAACTTTTTGTTTCAGTACTTGGAAGCTGAATAGCAATCTATTGAGAGGCTTGCCTATGTATTTATTTCTTCCTAAGTCTCCTTTAACTGGCAATTATATCTTTCTGAATAATTTTATTGAATCACTCTTATACTGCTTGTTTATTCACCTGCTTTTTTAAGTTGTTCCAAGCTATTTCCCAGGTACATTCTTGAAATTATAAAACAAATTGTAAACTTTTGATTCTGAAAACAGGTCAGAAGTGATTAAGAATCACTATAATTTACACCACACAATGGAGTGATAATTCATTTTGGGCAATAGCGCAAAACAAGTGGCATCTCATCAGCTACCTGTTACAGGACCATCTGATTTTCCATTCCATTCCATCAGTTGATGTGATACCACCCACTTTGTGCCATTCCCCAAGATGAATATTTCATTACAATAATGTGGATGGGCAAATGCAGACTCGTAGCAAAAACCATTTGGGTCTCACAAATGCAGAGAAACTATAGGCTAAAATTAAATTTTTAAAAAGCTTATTCATGATATGTCAGTGTTGCTGGTCAGGCCAGCATTTATTGTCCGTTCTGAATTGTCCTTGAGACAAGAATGAGCATTTTTAGTAGAAGGAAACACAAATGACCAGAGGGCTGTGGAAGCTCAATCATTGAGCATGTTCAAGACAGAAATCAATAGATTTCTGGATACTAATGATTTCAAGGGATAGGGGGAAAAATGACAGAGATAGATAATCAGCCATGATCTGTTTGAATGGCGGAGCAGGCTAAATGGGCCAAATGGCCTACTCCTGCTCCTATGTTCCTAAGTAATATAGTTCCACTACAGAGAAATTCAAGTCTCATTCATTAGAACTGAATTCACTCACTTTGGTGTAAAGATGTGGCCGATTTTAATCTACCTCACTCATGAAAAATAAGCACGTCTTTAATGTTAAACTGTTTTGCAATCAGATTCACTCTTTCCAACCACTAAAGTTTCCTGATCATGATATCTGTGTCTAAATTTCAGCAGACATGCAATTAGGGGTTGAAAGTTGTTACTGCGACACCAAACACGTTGGGTATTAAACTGTTTGAAGAAGTTGGAGATGTAGACTGTAGCATACACCACAACTTGCACTTCCTTTAGTGTCTGACATGGGAGCTTTGCAACTGTTTTGAGAGCAGCATGTTCTTGACTCTACCAGAAACCCAACCTGTAAGACAAATCCTGAACATCTACACCAACTGTTCATACCTCACACAAGCCCCAAAGTCAATATAAATCAGGATCCACCTGTCTAAGAGTCATACTAGGAGAAAATATTCTAAAAACAAGGGTTTGACCTTAATGAAGTATATTTGCTTTCAGCTATTATAAAAGAGATAGCTAATTGTAACCTACTATTTAAGAGCACCATCTTGTGGCCAATCCATAGCACAGGCCTGACTGAACCATGGAGTTCTAGCTACATCCTATTTATCAGTAGTTCTGTTTTATTGGTTTGCGGAAAGAAATACCACATTCTTAATTGTCCAATATAACTCCTACAATCTAGAAAAAAGGCATACTTGCTGGCCATGAAAATATGTGCAGCTGTTCTTTTTCCATATCAAAATAACCTTCACAGCAGTCTAAAAACACAAAACACTAGACAGTATCCTTACCTAGTGGTCACATGAATTACATGAAAAATTCTCTGCCCATTGTAGCTGATTAAAATGCGTACAGTAGCACTCCTTTCTCGAGACTTTCAAGGTGCTAAGGGCTCCACTGGATCTATTTTGTTTAAACATTTCAACATGTAATACACCTCTTCCACAGCTGCCCTGATCCTCAAACATGTGTTACTGCACTACCTGCAAGCACTGAAACGTCTACAAAGCTTCGTCATCCTTAGCTACATAAAAAATTTTATTTTATGGGATTAGTCCAGTATAAGCCTTTCTATAAGGCTATGGCACTTAAGTGAGGTATTCTTCTTTAAAGCAATTCTAAATCCTTGAACTCACAAATGTTTGGAGTGTAGTTATTCCTTCATTCCGCGTCGGTATTTTCCTAACATATAACATGTGAAGAGGGCCATTAGAGCACATACCTTTGCCAAACTGTGTTTACTCAATGTTAATACAGTTATTCATCTCTTCCTTGAGGGTTTCCCTGCCTGGTTCACATCTAACTACAAAGCTGAAAAAGAAATCTTTTTATTAAGAGCTTCCATCTCTTTGGCTTCAAGCCAATCCACATCCAATAACCTGCTCTAAAAACTCAGCTCACTTTTGACAGCTGTGACAAATTCTACCACAGCTGCTGAGGGAATCCACAACATGCTAAATAAAACAACCAAAACATTCCGATGCCGTTTGCTCTATTTCCCAATTTCAATGGATTCAAATAGTCATTTGGTAGCACTGAACTTGAGTATCGCTGAAAAAAAAGAAACGTGTCAAAGATTTTTGTCTTGCACTCATCAGGACACTTGCAAAAATACCAATATAAGGGAAAAACAACAATTTATATGTATATATAAATTTATATATTTATTATATTCATATTTAACAATTTATGTATGAGAAGACAGGATGATTGCTTCAACATCTCTTTTTCAGTTAATGGATTCTTTAAAGTGGCAGAGATAATAAATGATCTTTTTATAAAGGCTGGAACTTCTCATTCTCAGAAAGAGCCCAATAAAGTGGAATAGAAAATTTTAATTCTGTGAGATTAAAAGGTATTTCCTCAAATTAAGTAAAGAGTAATTTTACATTGCAGCTTTTATCCCTACATTCACCACCTGGAGTTTGCACCTGTGGACTACTTCAAGAAAACTGAAAATTCTGAACAGCTAATCTATTCTCCCCCACCATAAAAAGATATTTAATACAATGCCATACTAGAATTAGGTTCCTAATAAAAAATAATGCCGATTACTCAGAAATAAATATACTTTATAGCAACATTTTTAGATCAGCAAACATCAACAAAAGGTCACCTACAGGATCGATTTTCTCATTTAAGATCAAGTACAAGTAATAAAATCAAATTAAAGAAACTGATCAGATCCAATGTAACAAGTCACTTTGTTGGCACATTATTCATGAATCAGAGAATATCAAATTAAAAGATATTTCTTCTCAAAAAGACAAAACACTCTACAATCCCATGCATCCATTTTGAATTATTTCCCTCCAATTTCAGCAAACGTACTGTTAAAATCAGATTAATTCAGAAACAAAAGTGCTCAATGTTTTATAACAAAGGAAGGATTCCAGTCACTGATCAGGAGCTGAATCTCTGCCAATTTGCTTTATTCGGTTTCTTCAACCAGGTATAAAATGGCTATAATTCTTTGACTCAATGTTGTGTTTTTTGTCTGATTACGCTCTGCTGAAGCACCTTGGGACATTTACTTACACCAAAGATGTGATATAAATGCAAGTTGCTGTTGTCATAAAAAATAATAGGACAATTCAGGAGAAATTATAAATTTGTTCTCCAAGTTTTGTGACTCATCTAGGTGCATATTGTCCATCTTTTAAATAATTCAGGTAAATCCAGTTTATAATAGCATCAGAAGGCTTGGAAATGGAATTTGCTAAAAATGACTGGAAATGAGAACAACCGAGTCCATAAAGATGTATAACGACAGCTAACTGTACTCATACAGGTGATTTCTTCACTGTCCTGAAATAGGACAGTAGTGGTGAAGTCAGAGTGGGAAACAGTGGACTGTTTATTTCAACCGTTAGTGAAGAAGTCTTAAATGTTTCACCGTAGGCCCCGGCTGTTCAAAATAAATACCGATGTTTGCCCCTAAAACTGGTCTAACCAAGATCCACAAAAGCATTTGGCTGCAATGTGAACATTATTTATAAATAACCGAAAAATCACTGGGGGGAAAGTAAAAATTAGTCTTTGGGTCTATTTCTTCTGGAATGAGAAAATGCATGTTTCTTGGAATCTGGTATTTGCTCATCAATGGTGACCCATTGGCCCTGTTCATTTTTAACAAGAACGCCTAAACAGCGAACTCCATCTCCTCTCTTGCGCTTCGGAATGGTTTGACCCATAATGCTTTCTAGCATCTTGCTATTTGACAGGCTTATACAGTACAACTGAAAGTCATTTATCACATCTTCAGTGTAGTATTTAAGAATTTCCTCCTTTGGAATCAGGGGAATACATTCCTCCTTGTGACCATGTTTCCAGTGGTACTTCTGGCAGACTTTGCTGCAGTAATATGTAAGACGACAGCGTTCACAAGAGCGAAAGTGACAGTCCAAATCTTCCAGTTCATTACACATAGGTGAAGAACATATAATTGGGAATGTTTCTGGTAGTTTGGTTTCTATGTCAGAAATTGTGGATACATACCTCGCCTTCTGTTTATAATGTACGTAAGGGTTTTTCTTGTATTCTTCAGGATTTTCCACAGCCATCATGGCTTTTCTAGCAACAAGTACACCTGCCATTTCATATTCATCTTCCTGTGACAAGTACCAAATTATTTGGGGGAAGGAGGATCTATCCCAGGTTTGCTTACAAATCGGAATGTGATAATGCTCTGCCAGGACCAGCCATGCTTTAACAAGCAACCCAAGGTTCAATCTTTGATCAGACATTTTCCAAGCTACTTCTAGGCAGTTAAAGATCTGCAATTGGCAAAGATACTTTACGTCATCTTCAGTGCACAAGACAAGGCAATTGTAAAGAATCTTCAAGCACTCCTGCCAGATGAAATGGCGCAAGTGTGTAATTTCACCGTCAAAAACAAGCATGATGCCTATATTCGTAACGATTCTGTATCGCTTATCCCACATTCGTTTAACACAGGGCATGTAACAAGATATTCGACGCAAGAAGCCTAAAGCCTGAAAAAACGTAGAATGCGAGTGAATCAACTTCATGCTACCTTCGGCAAAGCACTCATCCACCAGTTCAGACCATGCAATTTCAGCAAAGCGCTGCAAAAAGACATGTGCTTCAGGGCGACAGTCCTCGGCTCCATTAATAGAAATTTTGTCAAACAAATTTAGCATGATAGTATGTAGTTCTGACTGGGCCTCATAAGTGTCTTGTAGAATGAGTCTCATTATGCGTTTAATCAAATTGTCAGTGGAGTCTCCAATCAGCATCTAAAAGATAGCACAAACAAACAGCATTCAAATTAAATCTGTGAACATCAGTGAGGTAAGGGGGGAAAAAATACATTTTACAAGGCCATGAAAGTTGATTGGAAACAACACAGTTCCACATGCCTTTTTAACACTAAGATAAAAGCAAAATACTGCAGATGCTGGAAATCTGAAATAAAAACAGAAAATGCTGGAAAAACTCAGCAGGTCTGGCAGCATCTGTGGAGAGAGAAACAGTTAATGTTTCGAGTCCATAGGACTCTTCTTCGGAGCTAAAGAGAGCTCTTTAGCTCTGAAGAAGAGTCATAAGGACTTGAAACGGTAACTCTGTTTCTCTCTCCACAGATGCTGCCAAGCCTGCAGAGTTTTACCAATATTTTCTGCTTTTATGACTTTTTAGTAGCTGGTTACGTAGAACCTGAGGCATGGACAGATCTTTTTGACGGTAATACCTCTGATCTCTTGCCATGTAACAACATCAGGGCAACAACTGAGTTGCATTTTTTAAAAACAAACTTAAAAGCATATCTGCAAAATACACAAAGGAAAGCAGATAGTCTAAACCAGTGTTTCACAAACCGGGGTTCACAGACCTCCAGGCATTCCACAGAAACTTTCCAGGGGATCTGCAAAATAGCTGAGATGTTAACGAATAAGCAGCAGCTTGAAGCAGCCTTACTGCAAGTGAGGAGGCAAGAGAGGAGTGTGACCACCACATGAGCAGCTCATTGGAGGGGAGTCCATATGGGGGAGCGCTGACAGTGGCAGTAAGGTCACAAGGTAGATCCACAGTTACCAAGGTTGATGGTGAGTGCTAGGTAAATTCAACCTTGCTCAAGAGAGGGGAGTTTTTAAAGAAATATTTACTACTTAAACTCAAAGAAAGGGTGCAAAATTACAAGTTGGCTCTGGTATCACGAGTATTGCGGAACAGTATGTGGTACAGGTTTGATTTGAAAATGACAAACAATGCAAGCCATAAAAAATGATAAATGAATTGAAAAGCAAATAAGTTAAGTTTCATACGATAAACAATTCTGGGTCTTCATCTTACAAAAAGGATATAGAGGCACTGGAGAAAGTACAAAAAAATTTACAAAGATATCAGGAAAGGGAGATTTTAATTATCAAGAAAGACTGAATAAGTTGGGTTCTTCTCGCTAGAAAAAAAGATTGAGGGGAGTCCTAATAGAGACCTTTCATATTATGAATGGATTTAATAGGGTGGATGTAAAGTTTCCATTTATAGGTGAGACTAAAACAGGGGACCATAAATGTAAGATGGTCACTAATAAACCCAATAAAGAATTAAAGATAAACTTTATCCAGACAGTGTGGAACTCAGAACCACAAGGAGTAGATAAGGCAAATTTTGTGCGTATTCAAGGGGGAACTAGATAAGAACATGGGGGAGAAAGGAATAGGAGGATATGCTGACAGGATGAGGTGAAATAAGGTGGGAGGGTCATGTGGAGCATAAATACTGGCACAGATGAGTTGTGTTTCGGTGCTGGAAATACTTTGGAATTCTATGTAGCAAGCTGAAAACCATGAATGGTTTGGGTGAACATCAGAATTCATTACAAAGACTTGCTTTTGTGTAGCGCCTCTCATGACCTTAGCAGGTCCCAAATCACTTTTCAACCACTTTTGAAGTGTCGTCACTGTTGTCATGTAGCAAACACAGAGAATTCTTTATTGCCCACAGCAGCAACATGTTATTGCTGTTTTCCATCAATGGTGTTAAATCCACCTGGGCGTGTGAGCTGCTGTATGGAGACAGGCGGTAATACCAGGCACTCAGGGGTTGGGTCAGGTCAGGGCAGACCGCTTCTGCTCAACCTGCTCTGGGTACAAGGCTCACAGCGGCCCCGGGATGAGGGCCACCCCCCCCCCCCCCCAATGTCCGACCGGGCCCGCACTCACCTCCAGCCGCTGTTTGTACGGGACGCTGTTCCCCTCCCGCTCCAACTTGGGCTCCCCTCCCGCAGCCGCCATCACCCCTTCACCCCTACTTCCCCCACCGAGCCGAGGAGACAAAGACCGGCAGAGAGAGAGAGAGAGAGGCTCCCCTCCTTCCCGGCAGCTCAGCGACTTCTGAGCGCTGCTGCCACCGACAGGACTGGCAGAACAGTCACATCGCAGCCAACTCGACAAAAAAAAAAGAACCAACCGCCCCCCCACCCTCTTCCCAGCCAACTAAACACTACGGATGCTGGAAATCTGAAATACAGGCAGAAAATGCTGGAAACAGTTATGAGGAAGGATTAACTTTTACCTGCTAAGCACTTGCAATATTTAAGGAAAATTAAACTGAATGTATCTTTACATGAGTCCCTAAGTAGCAAAAACAATTAAAAAAAAATAAAATTGCATCTCCTTTACATTTTAGAATCGCTGCTCTGTTTGACTTTGACTTCTTCTGCTCCATTTGGAGGCGGAAGAGCTTCAGTCAACAAATGATAACACCTATGGAACTATGCTCCACTAAGGTAACTCATTCCTTTCATATATTCCAGTTTCCCCTTCCAGTTTTGTCCCCTTCCTTCCTTTCGCATTTTAGTTCTAAAGGCATCAATGTGTTAATTATCTATATAACAGGGAGCAATATAGCACCGAGGCCAATTTTGTCTTTTTTAACTGATGCAAAAGCAAAATACTGTAGATATTGGTAATCTGAAATAAAAACAAAAATGCTGGAAATACTCAGGCAGGTTGGGCAGCATCTGTGAAGAGAAATTGCGTTAACATTTCAGGTCGAGATTACCTATCATCAGAACTTTTCTTGTATGAATGTCAAGGGGAAATTCTCTTGTTGGAGGCAGTTATCACCTGGCACTTGAGTGGTGTAAATGTCACATGTCTTTAATCAGTCCAAGCCTGAACATTGACTGGGTCTTACTGGATACAGGCACAAGACTGCTGCAGTATCTGGGAGTTGTACTGAAGACTGTGCACTCATCAGTGAACATTCCCTCCTTCTGACCTTATGATAGACAGAAGGTCATTGATGAAGCAGCTTGGGCTAGGGCACTAGGACAGACTCCTACAGTGAAGTCCCAGGACTGCAATGATTGGCCTCCAAGAACTAAAACCATCTTCCTTCATGCTAGGTATGACTCCCCTAGAGTTCTCCCCTTGATTGCCATTGACTTCAATTTTATCAGAGCTTCTTAATGCCAACTTGGTCAAAGGCTGCCTTGACGTCAAGGACAGTCACTCTCACCTCATCTCTGGAATTCAGCTCTTTTGTCCATGTTTTGGACCAAGACTATAATGAGGTCTAGAGCTGAATGGCCCTAGCAGAACCCAAACTAAGCATCAATGAGCAGATTTGTGCTGAGTAAGTGTCTCTTGACAGCACTATTGATGACACCTTCCACCATTTTGCTGATGATTGAGAGGAGCAGTAATTGGCCAGTTTGGGTTTATCCTGATTTTTGTGGGCAGGACATACCTGGGCAATTTTCCACATTGTCAGGTAGATGCCAGTGTTTGTAATTGGGAGGGTGAAAAATATTGGGATAGACTTTTGTTTTTACCATCTGGGTATTAAGCTTTATATGGGCAGAATGTAAGCAGGAAAATCAGATGGGGAGGCTTGCACACTAGGATTAGAGCCTGCCTGATTTTCTTCCCATTTTTCTAAATGAAGTGAAATCCATATAAGCTCTGCTTGCCTCCCCACATTCCACTCAGGCAATGGAGTTCATCCCATTTTGTAGGCTGTACCTTCCAAGGAGAAACAGGAAGCATGTAACCATGGAAAGCCTGTTTCACTAGCTACCTCCAGACAGCTTCCATATCACAGTTGCAAGAAGATGATGGTCTCCCTAGAAATAACCAACCTTCTTTGTTGCGCCATGCAAGGTGTAGTAATTGAAGGCAGCATTGCTCTTTGAAACCATGTTGGTAGATAGCCAATGGTGGTTTGGTGAGCAAAATGTTGTCTCCCTTTTCAGAAAACACTGTTGTCTTTTAAATGTAATTGCCAGTTAATCAGCCTGCATTTGCTTGACCACTTGTTACTGTATACTGTGTTCAAGGGGCCTAGATAAATCGATAGGAAAGGCTTATCTCATAAAATCTAGATGGGCACATACAGCACAATTTTGCTGGGATCAAAAAATCATTTTTTGTTCAGTAATTATTGTAATGTAAAATAATTTTATACTGCAATGCGATATATTGGTTGCTATTAAATTCAAGTATGTATTTGGAGAATCATTTTTATACAAAACAGTATTAATAGCCAATGGTGAAATTTAATTGTTTTTACCAGGTTTACCATTCAAAGTATCGAACATGTTGGAGTCAAAGTGGCTGATCACTTGATTGTTTTGCTGAGACTCTGACAGTTTGTTTCTGTTTTAACATCTTTAATGCCAGACAAGATTGTGGAGTTCTGATGCCCACATGTCTTATCACTTGTAATCAGTAGCCGACTGCAGGCAGTAGACAAAAAGAGCACCAGGAGCAGACAAGATAATCGCACTCACTTTCCTGATAATTCTTACCTACCTGTTATTTACTTCGAAGTAAGTTAATGGGCTGTAATGTTTTAGTAGTGGAAAATCTCTGTGGAACCATTTTTACTTAATGCCAGTGATGAGTGTCAGCACTGTGAGTTCTACCTACCAAACTGCTTGGGATCTCTTTTCAGCAATTAAATTCAGCAAAAATTGAGAAATAGCAGCAATATTTCACAAACCTATTTTAACAGCTATGTCCTATGTGCACTTTTGGAAATCCTGTTGTCACCAATGTCAGACTTTTAATGGTTAGAATATATTCAAATGGTAGAATTGTGACCAATTTTAGTGGAAGTGTGCTGGACTCTCACTAAGGCTATTTTTATAATAGCAATGTTCATATTCTCAGAAAGTGATGTCTGTGAGTTGGCTCCCAATAGTTGCTAACCAGCTCTGTCATACTGGCAGCAGACTCACTGGTCCATGAAAAACTAGGCCTATGAGTCTGCCATTGGGATAAAAGATAAAAACAAAAAACTGCGGATGCTGGAAATTCGAAACAAAAACAGAATTACCTGGAAAAACTCAGCAGGTCTGGCAGCATCGGCGGAGAAGAAAAGAGTTGACGTTTCGAGTCCTCATGACCCTTCGACAGAACTTGAGTTCGAGTCCAAGAAAGAATTGAAATATAAGCTGGTTTAAGGTGTGTGTGTTGGGGGGGGACCTCTCTCTCTCTCTCCCCCCCAACCCCTCCACACACCTTAAACCAGCTTATATTTCAACTCTTTCTTGGACTCGAACTCAAGTTCTGTTGAAGGGTCATGAGGACTCGAAATGTCAACTCTTTTCTTCTCCGCCGATGCTGCCAGACCTGCTGAGTTTTTCCAGGTAATTCTGTTTTTGACTGGGATAAAAGAGCTATATTTAGGATTGTAAACAGTGACAGCTCAGATTACCACCCCTCCAGGATTGGCCTGGAGTCTCCAGGAATTGAAGATCAATCTCCAGGACACTGCTGTGTGCAACCCTGGAGAAATATCATTGGGACATTAAAAAGGATTGTTTTGTTTTGTCATTTGCTTTGAATGTATCTCTTTACCAGATATTAAAATATGGAAAATGTGAAATAAAAGCTGTTTGACTGACAGTCAAGCATCGTCCAATTGGGTAATGAGTCTTATTGTTTACCAATTAGTGTAGGAAGGCAGTACATCACAAGGATGGATGTGTAGGCCAACTAATGGCTGGAGCATGGGGGCAATTCATGTGATGAAACCTCCAGGAATACATTTAATCAGTTAGCAACCCTCGTGATGGCCCATTCACAGATGTCCGTCTACTGGAATTCAAACTGGAGCAGTTTTTATATTGCACCATTACTCATGCTAATGGGACTGGCTCTTGACTCAAAGGTGTCACACCGGAACCAGTTTCCACTTACACCTGGAGGTAAATTTGCTGCAGTTTGCTAAGGCCTGCAATTAGGAAGGTATATTTTATTTTTAACTGTCTCTTCTTGGCTACAGCATAAAAGTACTTTAGTTTGCAACCAAATATGCTGCACACAATATAAAAGATGCTTTAAATAATGTCAATATAAAAGCTGCACAAGAGGGATATGAGGCAAACTGTCCAAGGCTATATTTGGCCTCAGTCTCTTACCTTTGTAGCAGGAGTTTCATCAATTTTCATTACTGGTATTAGAGCTCTGTGCAGTTGTAAGGTGTTCCAGTATGGGGAGAAAAAATATCCTTGGATTTTTGTTTCCTACTTACAGTTTATCCAACACCCAGTATCGGATGAGCAGAAATTTCTTCTATCTAAATACTGGGAAGTCTTCAGTTCCCGCCACAAATTACATTCCATGGATACCAACCCCATTCCTTCTCCCCAGCAACTGTCTGAGGCTGAACCACAACCTAAGTGTTGTATTTGACACCAATGTGAGCTTCCAACCACATATCACAATCACCAAAACCGTCTACAGTACTTCCAGGACCACAACGTCACCCAACTCAACTCTGCCTGAATATCATCTGCTGCTGAAACCCTCATCTATGTCTTTGTTACCCCTAGACTTGACTAGTCCAACACACTCCCGGCTGGCCTCCCATCATCTAACTTTCATAAACCTGAACTAATCCAAAACGCTGCTGCCCAAGTCCTGTCCACCCATCATCACTTACCTACACTGGCTCCTGGTTTGGCAAGAAACACCCCAATTTTAAAACTCTCATCCTGCTTTCCAAACTCCTCCAACAACAACAAATTGCATTTATATAGTGTCTTTAACATGGTCAAACAATCAAGCTGTGGCAGCCTGAACCTAAGTGGTTTATTTTTCAAAACATTGCTCATTTTGGGTGGATTTACTAGTGCAATGTAATAAGATGTTACTGCCATGTCAACAGCTGAAATTCATGACACTTAAAAAAAAATCTCAATGTTTTCAGTTAGAATGGCCTGTCTTCAGATGGAGCATCATATTATCTCGACGGAATTCCTCCCTCCCATCCATCACACGTGGGACAACATGTCCCAGAAACAGCAACATTTATGCACGTGACCTCAACTGTGCTCTTCTCTGCCAATGCTGCCAGACCTGCTGAGTTTTTCCAGGTATTTCTGTTTCTGTTTTTGTTTTACATTTATGCACGTGACCTCAACCCCAGCATTTGGGATGGGGATTTGAGTGAAGCAGAATGGCTGGCTGGACATCCTGCCCAACACTATTTCCACAGGAGAGCGAAACCCCAAGAATGTCAGGTGCAAGAAATCATTTGTGAATTTAAAAAGAGGACAAGGGACATTCCAAATATGATCATTACTGGTAAAGGTTCACAAACTGATAACTAACTAGAGTCACTATGATGCATCACCACTGTATTCATTGAAATATTTTGTTTCTATAGAACAATCTTTCTTTATAACCTTTTGCCACCTCAGCAACCATCTGTTCACTTTGACCAGCTATAGTAAATCAAATAAGTGTGGATTTTTCAGTTAATTATCAGATACAATTGTGGGGCAGTCTCCAAGTTGTCTGAGGCTATCTCACACAACTCCGTTAATAGCTGAAGCTGACAGAATGCAGACAATTAGAAATGCATTACCCAGGTGGGAGGAGTTGAGCGAGCGTATGAAGGTAAACATGAGCCAAATGTTAGATATGCAGCTTCACTGAAAGCGCTGAAGCAAGTTTCAAATAATACTGCTTTAAATTTTAAAATTAGCCTGCTTTTTGAAAAAGAAAAATTGTGCAGAGTTACAGGGAAAAGGCAGGAGAATGGAACTAGGTGGATTGCTCAGAGAACCAGTGTGGACACGTTGGGCCTAATAGCCTCCTGTTCTGTAATAATTCTGTGAGAAAAAGTGATATTGCATTTGGTGTTTCAATAGGTTAATTTGCAGGACAGCCACAGCTATTCATCCACCAATTGCCCATATTTGCACTGCTAAAGTGGCTTTACTTACCCTGGTCCAGTTTTGCGATTTAGAATATGCGGATACATTTAGCAATGTAAATGGGGTGGGTGGTGGTGGGTGGGGAGGGAGGTGGGCACGGGGGTGCGGGTGCAGAGAAATGGTACATAAAGGTCATTCTCTCACAATCCGAAAAAAAGAAGTACTAAATGCAAAAGTGCCTGTGGATAGGTCTTCTAGTTTCTCAACAACTTTGTCCAGTTTTGGAATGTGTGTCCAAAGGGCTTTATAGCAGTGAGTAGTAGGTGTGTGTGGGTCTGAAGATATAAGAGGTATCTGTAAGCCTAAGCTACATACTTGACACAACAATGATTGAAAACATATCCATTTTAATGAATGGTAGATCGCCAGAATCATTTGTTGATAAACTTTTTATTTTACTCTGGTATGATCATGGTAGGTAGCCTCACTTGTGTTAGTTGTTTGAGATCAGCATTATTTAAGCTAATAGCTACTGGCATTGTGCTCAGTTCATTCTAGGTGCTTTAAAAATTTTATACTTTTGTAATTCTGAGCACAGTAAAGTGACACCCACTAACCAGCTCCCCACAATAACATTGCTAAACTGGCTCCCTTATACTTAGGATATAACTGTAGTCATATTTTTGATTCCAATAAACTGGTGTCAATACTCCAACAATATTAGCTGTGCCATCTCCATGTGAATTAAGAAGGAAGTACAGTTAATTTGAAGTTCTTACAGCTTTGATGTTCTTTCATACATCAGATCCTTGCACAGATTTGTGTGTCTGTAGCTTGTGATCCTGGAGTGCTGAGTAAGTACTCATCATACTCTAACATTTTACTTTTAAAAATTTATTCTTGTGATGTGGGTGACATCAGCAAGGTAACATTTGTTACCCACCCCTAGTTGCCCTGAGAGCATTACAAGTCATTTGCATCATGTGGAATTTGGAGTCCAGATCTTGTAGTCCAGATTGGATATGGGCAACAGGACTTTTTCCTCTTCTCTGAAGAATGATAATAGACAACATAATTTTTTTTAACAATAATCCCACCACTTTATTATCATTTTTTCTGGTGTCAGCTGCAAATTAGCAGATTCACTGAGCTCAATTTCACAATTTGTTATGATGGGACTGAACTCTTAACTTCCAGGTTGCTGGTGATCAGTAGAAGAAATTACCCTTTAATTAAGCATGACAACAGTGTCAAAGCTCACACTTGCTTTCCCTCAACTAGTGGGGGTAATTAATCTTTTTCTAGCACAACAACCACATTCCTAGCATAATGCTTCTCCTGTTGATGGCATAAGCCACATCATGCAATGTCCTGCCTGCCACAACCTCCAAGACCTTCTGACACATAATGAAGAGAAAAAGCATTCCTGCTCAGTAGCCTCAACATTCAAAGCAGAGTGGCCTTATGCGACCATTCCTCCTTACTGACATGCTGATGGTGTTTTTTCCTGTCGATCCCAGAAAAAAAACTTTCTCCTTGCCACTGTCACTTTAAAAATGATTCACTGGTGGAAATGAGGATATTTGGCTACAAGTTTTAAATTTCCAAAATGTTCATCTATTCATTGGGCTGGTGTTTCCTCCTCAAGCTCTCTCAAGTTCCCAAAATGAAATAACCCTTCAGCATGTTTTAAAGGCTGCAACAGTGTTTCAATTCCCTGTGCCCTCATGACTGTACCATATTGGAGGCCTTGATTAGCCTGCAGCCATAGAACATCCACAATATGATAATATATGATGGCAGGAAGTCAGAGCACATGAAGTGACCTTGGGCACAATATGATTTCAAAGCACTGTCTAGGTGTAATGCTCAGGTCCACAGACCACAGGAAAATTGGCCCTTCATTGTTGTAACCTCACATGCGAAGAATGGTCACTTGGGAGAGTTATTGGAGACTTCCAGCAAACATGTCACAACTTTAGCATGAGTCAAAACACTAAAGAAAGAAGAAAATGTAAAATGTCATTATAGCATAGTGTTAAGAATTCCTTGCCGCAACACATCCACAAATTGTTGTGTCCAATAGTTTAAGAACTATATTGAGACACTGACCCAGATAGAATTCAATCAATCTGACAGTCACTGGTAACAAACCAGCTACAATACTTTTTGTTATCCTTTTGTAAGGTTTAAAAGTAAACTAGCAAAAAAAATCAAAGAACAAGTTGGCTTTAGTTAATCATGAGTTATTTTGATCTATGTACCTAACAACTCAACCTAGTTTTGGCTTTTACCTTTGGAGCTTCCCAAGATTGTATCATCAGTCAACATTTTGTTTGTAAGTATGTATTTTCTTAATTTAAATTATGAGAAGACACTGGGTTGTCCTAGTACCATCAAACAAAAATGCCCTGTTTTAAAGTGGCACATTTAACAGAAAACTATGTCAAAAATACAAAGGAAACTGATCAAATTAAATAATAATATCCACCAAACGCTCTAGTTCCTGCAGCATCCTCTGGTCACGAAAGACTTCAAGCACATCAGCAGACACTGCAAGTTCGTCTTCAGGGCTACTCCGGCAGGGAAATGATCACAAAGAGAGGCCAAAGCGGCTACCCACATGGGCTATGTCCAACTTGGACCTGTGGACAGGCACAGGAGTAGATTCACAAGGCAATTCCCTGATGTGTCCACCATTCTCTGCACCAGGTGGCCAAGGATCAGCAATGTGGGACTTAATTACAGCCTGAAGTTGAGGGGCGGCCTCTTCAAATAATGAAACATGGGCTACAAATTCTCACACTCCATATAAATGTGAAGCATGTTTTTAAGTATAGGGGTTCCTTAAATTTTAGATCTTTTGGAATAAAAACGGAAAATGCCAGAAAGACTTAATTATGTTAACATTAACTCTGCTTTACTCTATCCACAGATGCTGCCTGACCTACTGAGTATTTCCAGCAGCTTGTTTTAATCCAGCATCTGCCATATTTTGCTATTAGACCTTCTTGTGTTGTTTTCTACCTATTAACTACAAGGCCTGTAAATATTCCCTCATTGCTTCAATAGCGGGACACTCTACAACGAGATTCCAAAATAATGCCTTCAGACAACCTCCGCCCAACATTTTATCAAACACCCTGAATTGGATGGGTGGGGAAGGGAACTACAATTATTATACCTGAATGTGAAGAATCTGCAAGACAGATAAGGAAGGAGTGGGACTGTCGATTGTTTAATGCACTTAACAATGAAGTCTGAACACGTTAGGTATTTAGAAATGTTTAATCAGACCTGCCTTTGTATTGCCTCGCCTTTTCAATGGTGAGGGAGTCAAGCATGCACGACATCTGTCTTTGGGTCAAGTGTCTGCCTGCCAGTCCAGGCACTAGATGGTCTAATCCTAATGCTTTGTGTTACTGAATTTGAGAATATGTATGATAGGCATAAATTATAATTTAAGAATAAAGATATTAGGATTTTATCTTTTACTGTTAATTCTCTAAACAATATTAAATATATGAACTGTGACAATATAGCTGTCCAAAGAACACATTGAGTGTTGCATTTTTTAGATTCTGGGTTGCAAATTATTTGTATTGCCTTTGCTCAGTTAGCAAACGTCTGGGTGAGAAGATTCTGAGCTGGAGTTCCATACAGTGAGAAATACTGAGGGCGTGCTATGTTGCCAGAATTGCTGTCCTTCCAAAGAAATGTTAAAAGGCCCCAGCCAAGCATATGGTATTATTTAAAGAGGATTAGAGAATTCTTCTGACACCCTAGGCAATAATGCATTCAAAATGTCAACACACTTGTTCAGTCCACATATGCTGGGTGACATGGTATGCACTTCTGGCATTTTCATTTTTTAGACCAAAGTTCATTTTTTTGTCAAATTCATGCTGATCTCAGGTAAGACAGTGTTTGAGATGCAAGAAAAACATTCTTATCTTTTGTTTCAGGACAGAATTCCAGCTGAGGAATCACAGATTCTGTTTTTTTCATGAGTATCAGCTTCTGCCACAGGAATAAAGGAGCTGGATTTAACTGTACAAAGGCTTGTATCAGGCACACATATGCTAGTCTCCTGAAATCTGAATTAATCAAGTAATAGTAAAAAATGCTTCAATGGACCTCTGTGCTCCTGGCCGAGGAAGAATGATCACCCGGGGTTCTCCTGGAAGGTCTATATTTTGACATTAAATGGGAAATGATCGAGATCAACTGTAATACCCTTTGTATCCAAATAGTGGCTTACATTAACTGTTGAGGTTATGAAGGAAGGTCACATGGACAGAATTCACCATTCTTATGAAACCATATCCCAGCAAGAATCAAAGCTTTAAAGAGAGGAGAGATAACAAGCAAAGCAAAATCTGATGATTTAAAACATTTACATTTTGATTCCCAGTCATATGTTAATTTATATATGTGTGTGAAACTTACAAAAAAAACTCTCCATTATTTTTTCGGGTTACCTGTTCTCCTGTACTTGGGACTTGTACAATAAAAAATAAGAATCACAATTCCATGCTTGAATTGGAAAGGTTTAATCCAGATTAAACATTAAAAGCAGATCTGTGGTAAACCAGAGCCGCATATTCAGTTACTGTACACTGAATGAAAATATAAAACCTAATATTGAGTTATTAACTTTCGCACAAGTGACGATTATAATAACCCTTCAGTCGTTTGAAGTTGTTAAATTAATTAAACACTGAAAAGGTGCTAAATTAAACGTGAAATCTTATTTCCAATGTAAAAAAAAAATCACTGTGGTCTGCCGCAGGTGGATTGGCCTATTCTTCATTCCTATCGAACATTACAATGAAGTTTCCTGACACAAGCAGATCTATGAATGTAATTTATAAAGGTTTCACTCTACTTCAGGACAATTCCCGAGTACAAAAGTAACGGGTTCTTTTTGAGGAAATTGCAAAGAAATAGTTCCAATATTCAATATATAATTATTGTCTACCTGTCTTGTTACACCGGATGGTGCCTATATTATTTATTTCTATCTACAACGTTACGGTCCTTTGGCAAGAAATTGAAATTTAACTAGTTTATCTTTAATATTCCGGCTTTTCAAAGCTTTTCATACCTGCTGCTGGAACACCAGACTTGATGGTCGTTAAGAACCAGAAACATGTCTCCAGGGTAATACTTGTACTCAAGACAAGAGACGCGAGACAATTAGCCCTGGCAGAAATTTCTTCACTCGCTTAATTCATTCTTTTGTTTAATTTCTCACATTTGCCATTTGTCAAAACACAACGGAGACAAGTGGGATTTTGGAGTCTGTCTGTCTGCTGAAGGTTTATGCGCAGGATTTCTTAAATCGAACTTGGAACTGTGTATATTTGAAATTACATTTTAATATTAAGAGACACCTTGGAATTAAAACAAAGAAAATGTACTAAATCCCAGGGTACAGTACCGTTACGTATGAATCAGTGCAGTCTGAAGAGGTGCAGGGTTTAATAATGTCCGCCTCCACCGTAATCACATCGATCATTTGAATGGAGATTAGGGTTAAGGTTTATCTGAAGTACTTTGAAGACAATCGATAAAGCAGATCACTAGATATAAATACAGCAACAGGCAAGGGAACAAATAAGGAATCTTACTTTTGTGGTCACTGTTCAGAGATGCCTCGTCGTACGAGGAGATGTCTTCTTTTGCTGTTCTGTCTTCTGTCATTCGTGCTGATAGATTGTTTTGACATTGGAATATCGACAAAGTGCGTGTCCGTACCAAAGGAAATGGGGTTATGTCAGGATGTCGGATACTCAGAAATGAGGCTTCCAAATCTGATGGGCCACACCACATTCGGAGAGGCTATCCCGAAATCTGCCGAATGGGAGTCGCTTCTTCGCACTGGCTGCCACTCGCAGGCCGCCACTTTCCTGTGCTCGTTGTTTGCCCCCGTCTGCTTAGATACGTAAGCATTCCCTATTCGGTATCTTACTCCTTGTCTGCTTCGGATAACGATACTCTGATAGTGGTCGCTTGAACACAGTTCTGGTCACCTCATTCCTGAAAGGGTACAATTGAACTAGAAAGTGAACAGAGCAGATTTATGAGGATGTCGCCAGGATTGGAAAATTGCCTCTATGAGGAAAGATTGGCTAGGTTGGAGATGTTCTTGGAACAGAGGAGGCTGAGGGGAGATTTGATTGAAAAATAAAGTTCTGCAGGCCAGGGGAATAGAGTGGTTCGGAAGGACCTATTTACCCTAGCAGAGAGGTCAATGACCAGGGGCCATAGATTTAAAGTGATTGGTAGAAAGATTAGGGGAGATGAGGGAGGAAAAAATACCAGAAGGTAGTAGGAGGTCTGGAACTCTGCCTGAAAAGTTGGTAGAGGCAGAAGCCCTCAAATCATTTAAAATGTGTCTGGAAATGCATCTCAAGTGCCATAGCTCTGGCCATGGACCAAATGTCAGAAGGTGGGATTAGGCTGGATGGCTGGTTTCTCACACACGGGCTAAGTGGTCTCTTTCTGTGCTGTAAACATTCTATGGTTCTATGAACATCAACATCATAGTATGCACATTGCTTTGTTATGCTTGAGTGGTCGAACATTTGAGAACATTGATAGGATGTACACTTATAATATCCCATTGCATCATTACAGATTCATCCAACCTTGCAGGAGTATGTGTGTGGCTGTGAGAGACAGTTGTAGTCAAGTCCTTGCCTGCCATGGACAGTCCTGGCCTGATGCCTTTGACTGTAATCGATTCCCAGCTGATGAAGACACATGCCTCACATCAATCCATACAGAGTCTACTGCTTATCGAAAATGTGAGAATATTATATTGCATCGTATATTGCGAGCTAATTGACATTTCCCAACCTCACAATTCAATTCTAATTTGGAAAATGCTCATTTTAAAACCATTCTTTCTTACATTCAAAAGTCAACATGAATTGTTTTAATTATCTTTGCTTCTGTTATTTACAGTTTTTCCAAAACCCACTTGCCAGGGCTGTCCTACTACGGAGGAACCAGGTGCACACAAAAGAGTATTACAAACATTTTGTCAGAACAATTTTGGTAAGTCTCATGGTGGGGCAAGGCGGTGGGGGGGGGGAGGTGGTTGTGCAGGGGGAATAAATCATAGGGAATAAATGTCACTGAACAGTCATCCAGAGACCTGGCCTAATGCTCTGAGGATCCCACCAGGGCAGCTGGTGGAATTTACATTCAATTAACTTTTTAAAAATCTGGAATTAAAGCTAGTCTCAGTGATGGTGACCATGAAACTATCATTGTGTTTAAAAACCCATTTGGTTCACTAATGTCCTTTAGGGAAGGAAATCTGCCATCCTTACCTGGTCTGGCCTACATGTGACTCCAGACCCACAACAATGTAGTTGACTCTTAACTATCCTCTGAAATGTTCAGTTCAAGGGCAATTAGGGATGAGCAATAAATGCTGGTCTCACCTGTGATGTCTACATCCCATGAAAGCATAAAGGAAAAATCACACGGAATATCTGGCAACAGAAACTAAGTATTTATTTTGCATTGTAAAATGAAGTCCTTTGACTTTGATAGCATTTATGTATGATATAACAGTAAACGATGGTCCCTTGTTGCTATGCCCACAGCTGTGAAAGTTACACTAGCACGAAGAAAGGGTGCCTCAGGAGATTCTGAATATGATGTGGAAGGGCGGGTAGAGATGATCAGCCCTGGCTCGCTGTTTTCCTTTGGAACACGCACTATTATTCAGCAATGGCTCCTTATCAATGCAAACTGCGCCCACAAGATGATTCGTAGTAGCAACCGAGGCGTACAGTATGTCCTCATTGGCAATGTTCAGGACACCAATATAATAGTAAACAAAATCTACTTGTGGCACAAAAAGGATACTCAACTGACACTTGCCGCCCGTAAATGGAAACAACATAAATGCTAGAAAGATGTTCGATTTGTAATATTGTACTTGTAGGATACATTAACGCACTCCTTTTTAGATGCTCTAGATATTGTAAATATAAATGTTTAATATTGTAAACTAATGTATATCTGTCATGTAGGTTAGAATTATACTATTGGTCTGTCAACTTTACATTATTAGCTGCAGAATATGTTGTGTATATAATTACAGAAATACATTGCTGTATATAAATTCTTCCAAGTACGACGCTTTGGCATTTTCTTTACTTTCAGTGATAGGTCTATAAGTAACTAACTGTCAAAATAATGGAAAGGCCGATGGCAAAACTTCAGACAAGGACAAGGACAGTTAAACAGAAATTCAAAAGATGTGGCCCCAGTTGTGCCATTAACTTTGAAAGTGACATATCACTGTCTGTGTCACCATCGAAATCCATAGATGTTGTTATTTCAAATGCATGTCCCCTTTCAATGATGTGATAAGTGTTGATTTACTGCAAATCAACCACAGACACTGAAGATTAACTTACAAATGTGGGGTCTCGTTCATTCAAGTTTTAATTGTTGGAGATTTGAAAGATGTAAGAGTCTAAAAAAAAATTTCTGTTACTCTCTTAATCCAATCCTTTTTCTCACCATTTTTGCTTTCAGTATTTGATTTGACATTGAATTCTTTTACTCTAATTCACATTTCTTACCCAATCGTAGCATGGTTTATTTCACAATCCTTCTGTTTGTTTGGTTAAGGATTGACACTTTTGCTAGTCCTGTTCCCAGATGCCTGGTGTTGCATTTATCAGCTTGCACTTGCTGTGCTTTTATCAGCTCACACTTTCAACAACTTGCCACCTGAAAAAGTCTCAATGTGCAAGGGCAGGTCTTAACAGCGGATGCCATGCCTGCTATAGCAAATATGGGCCAAATAAATTTTCATCATCCAGCGCTGTTTTGGTATGACAACAGATCACAGCTATTTACTGTGAACCTTGTTCCTGTAACTGCAAGTAGGAACATGCACATAAACAGGGAACAATGAAACAAAGCACAACTCCGTGATACACAACCTTGTAAATATGACAATGCAAGTTAAATTCAGATGTAACAAGAATCAAAATTCACTTTGGACACAATCAGGAAATTACACCAAAGTTCATTTAAAATTACGCTGGTGAGGTTAGGCTTCAAATTTCTGCTATGATCCAAAGCAACTGGCCAATATAAGAGAACATAATTGATTCTTATTTCTTTCCAGAAGCATTCCTCCATATGTTTAAGAATTAAAACCTGTTGCAGTTTTAATACTAAAGCCGAAAATGGGTTTACGACCAAAATAAGCCTCCAGTCCTCCAATTGTAAGCAATTAGATTTATAGTCACTGAAAATGAATTTTAAAAAATGATACTGAATTATTTAATGGTTTCATTGGTACACAGTAGTCAGTTTCTTAGTAATTGTTTTTTGAATATGAAACAAATCTTCTCTAATGTGCCTACTAGTTTCTGTGCGCATAAGAAAATGAACACAATTTGAAGAGCCTTCCATATCTGGTGGAATCTCAAGTTGGATCTTGAGGCACAGTTAAGTCTTGTCAACAGGGCCTGGTCTAACAGATGGGATCTTCAAAATGGCGTAGAAGATTGCTGAAAATACAAATAATTGGTTTTGAAAATTACATTTAAAATTCTCTGACTTTTGCACTGGTTCAGCCAATTCCACACAGATTGCCACAATATTACTACTGTAAGCAAGTGAAGTCTCTACACCAGTAATTTAATAAGGGTTTCCGGTCCTCAGAGTAACTGGTTTTAAACAGCTGAGAATTACTTGCAGGGAGGGGTGAACTGTATTGAACCATTTAACAGTTAAATTGGTGGACACTAGTCACTTTCTTGGTAGGTTAATTTTTTTTTAAATAAAAGAACTTTTAAAAGATGCCAAGTTGAGGGAGGGCAGTACATGGTAACCAGCCTGCATACCTAAGGGAATGAATGCAATTTAAATAACCTTCCAAAACTGGCAACATCTCTCAATTTCGAACGGAGTTGTTGTCAGTTTCGTGGGCAGGGCCTAATTCGGGCAATATAATTCTTGAATCAGCATAAAAGATCACAAATAACATGAAGGTAAATGGTTTTGAGTAGAACTCATGCTTAAAATTCTCTAGATAAAAACAAAAAAACTGCGGATGCTGGAAATCCAAAACAAAAACAGAATTACCTGGAAAAACTCAGCAGGTCTGGCAGCATCGGCGGAGAAGAAAAGAGTTGATGGTTCGAGTCCTCATGACCCTTCGACAGAACTTGAGTGAGTCCAAGAAAGGGACTCACTCAAATTCTGTCGAAGGGTCATGAGGACTCGAAACGTCAAATCTTTTAAAATTCTCTAGTCTTTTGTTCTGGTTCAGCCAATTGTACTTGAATCTGAGTGCAAAGCGAGTAGAAAAGAAGGCAGAAAGCTGTCCCAAAAAATAATTTACTGATTCTGAATATTTATTAATGTAATCAAATTACTTTCTGAAGAATTTAATACAAACTATTTAAAGTTCTCTTTGTAAACAGGTACTAATCAACTGGTGGGGTATTTACAAATTATTTACATATGCTAAAATATTCAATTCTGACCTTCTAGATGTCCTGTAAAACCTATCAAGTGGTGAAGAATTGCGCTTTTATGAGAAGAAACTAACACCTTGATTAGCAGCTGATTTTTAAAATTCACTCACAGGATGTCGGCTTCGCTGGCTGGGCCAGCATTTATTGCCCATCCCTAGTTGCCCTTGAGAAGGTGGTGGTGAGCTGCCTTCTTGAACCACTGCAGTCCATGTGGTGTAGGTACACTCACAGTGCTGTTAGGGAGGGAGTTCCAGGATTTTGATCAATCGACAGTGAAGGAACGGCAATATATTTCCAAGTCAGGATGCTGAGTGACTTGGAGGGGAACTTTCAGGTGGTGGTGTTCCCATCTATCTGCTGCCCTTGTCCTTCTAGATGGTAGTGGTCGTAGGTTTGGAAGGTACTGTCTAAGGAGCCTTGGAGTATTCCTGCAGTGCATCTTGTAGATGGTATGTACTGCTGCCACTGTGTGTTGGTGGTGTTTGTGGATGTGGTGCCAATCAGGTGGGCTGCTTTGTCCTGGATGGTGTCAAGCTTCTTGAGTGTTGTGGGAGCTGCACTCATCCAGGCAAGTGGGGAGCATTCCCATCACGCTCCTGACTTGTGCCTTGTATATGGTGGACAAGTTTTGGGGAGTCAGGAGATGTGTTACTCATCACAGGATTCCTAGCCTCTGACCTGCTCTTGTAGTGGCATTACTGAGCCACCCTTGGTGATGGACATTGAAGTACCCCAGCCAGAGTACATTCTGTGCCATTGCCCCACTCAGTGCTTCCTCTGAGTGGTGTTCATCAGCTGAGGGAGGGCAGTACATGGTAACCAGCAGGAGATTTCCTTGCCCATGTTTGACAGATGCCATGAGACTTCATGGTGTCCAGAGTTGATGTTGAGCACTCCCAGAGCAACTCTCAACTGTATTCCACTGTGCTGCCACCTCTTCTGGGTCTGTCCCACTGGTGGGACAAGATATACCCAGGGATGGTGATGGTGGTGTCTGGGATATTATCTGTAAGATATGATTCCATGGGAATGACTATAACAGGGTTGCTTGACTAGTCTGTGAAACAGCCCTCCCAATTTTGCAACAAACCCCCAGATATTGGTAAGGAGGACATTGCAGGGTCGACGGGGCTGAGTTCACCGTTGTCGTTTCCAGTGCCTAGGTCGATGCCTGGTGGTCCGTCTGGTTTCATTCCTTTTTTGAGACTGTGTGGCAATTTGATACAACTCTGACTTGCTAGGCCATTTCAGAGGGCAGTTAAGAGTCAACCACATTGCTGTGGGTCTGGAGTCACATGTAGGCCAGGCTAGAGTCATAGAAGTCTACAGCACAGAAAAAGCCCCTTCAGCCTATTGAGTCTGCGTTGGTCAAACAAGTACCTAACTATTCTAATCCCATTTTCCAGCTCAAGGCCCATAGCTTTGAATGCCATGGCATCGCAAGTGCACATCCAAATACTTCTGAAATGTTTTGAGGGTACCTGCCTCTACTACCCTTTCAGGCACTGAGTTCCAAATTCCCACCACCCTCTGGGTGAAAAAATTCTTCCTTACAGCCCCTCTAAACCTCCTGCCCCTTCCTTAAACCAATGCCCCCTGGTTATTGATCCCTCCACCAAGGGGAAAAGTTCCTTCCTGTCTTCCCTATATATGCCCCTCATATACACCTCAATCATGTCCCCCCTCAATCTCCTCTGCTCCAGGGAAAATAACCCCAGTCTACCCAATCTCTCCTCATAACTAAAACTTTCCAGCCCAGGCAATATCCTGGTAAATCTCCTCTGCACTCTCTCTAGTGCAATCACATCCTTCCTATTATGCAGATTCCAGAACTGCACGCAATACTCTAGCTGTGGGCTAACCAGCATTTTATACAGTTCCAGTATAACCTCCCTGCTCTTATATTCCATGACTCAGCTAATAAAGGCAAGCATCTCATCTGCCTTCTTAACCACCTTATCTACCTGTCCCACTACCTTAAGGTGTACAGGCACACCAAGGTCCCTCTGATCCTCGGTGCTTCCCAGGGTCCTACCATTCATCGCGTATTCCTGTGCCAAGTGCATCACCTCATACCTATCCTGTTAAATACCATTTGCCACTGATCAGCCCATCTGACCAGCACGTCAATATCCTCCTGTAATCTAAGGCTATCCTCCTCACTATTCATCACCCCACCAATTTTCGTGTCATCCGCAAACTTACTGATTAACCCTACATTCAAGTCTAAATCGTTTATATATACCACAAACAGCAAGGGACCCAACACCAATCCCTGTGGAACCCCACTGGACATAGGCATCCAGTCACAAAAATGCCCCTCGACCATCACCCTCTGCTTCCTGCCACTCAGCCAATTCTGGATCCAATTTGTCAAATTGCCTTGGATCCTATGGACTCTTACCTTCGTTATCAGTCTCCCATGCTGGACCTTATCAAAAGCCTTGCTGAAGTCCAAGTAGACTACATCAAATGCATTGCCCTCATCTACACACCTGGTCACCTCTTTGAAAAATTCAATCAAATTGGTCAGACATGACCTCCCCTTAACAAAACCATGCTGACTGTCCTTGATTAATCTCTGCCTCTTCAAGTGCAGATTAATTCTGTCCCTCAGAATTGCCTCCAAAATTTTCCCCACCACTGAGTTTAGACTGACTGGCCCTGTAGTTCCCTGGTTTATCCCTTTCTCCCTTCTTGAATAACGGTACCACATTGGCTATCCTCCAGTCCGCTGGCACCTCTCCGGTTGCCAGAGAGGTATTGAAAATTATTGCCAGCGCCCCTATCTCCTCCCTTGCCTCACTCAACAGCCTGGGATACATTTCATCCAGGCCTGGAGATTTATATACTTAGAACCTCCTCCCTTTCTATGCTAATTTCTTTAATTATATCACAGTCCTTCTGCCTGATTTCCATACCCATATCATCCCTCTCACTTGTGAACACCGACACAAAGTATTCATTTAGAACTCTACCTACGTCTTCCGGCTCCACACACAAATTACCACTACAGTCCTTAATGGGCCTTACTCTTTCCCTAGTTATCCTCTTGCTCTTAATATACTTGTAAAATAACTTCACCTGCCAATGTTTTTTCATGCCCCCTTTTTGCTCTCCTAATTTCCTTTTTAAGGTCCCCCCCTACACATTCTTTACTCCTCTAGTGCATCCTCTGTTTTGAACCCTCGGTATCTGCCATAAGCCTCCCTTTTTCTCTTTATCGAATCCTGTATATCCCTCGACATCCAGGGTTCCCTGGATTTGTTGGTCCCTCCCTTTGTCTTTACTGGAATATGTTGGCCCTGTACTCTCCCTATCTCCTTCTTGAATGAGTCCTACCGCTCTGACGCAGACTTACCTAAAAGTAGCTGCTTCCAGTCCTCAGGCCAAATCATATCTGATCTTATTAAAATCGGCCTTCCCCCAATTTAGAACTGTGATTTCTGGCCCATCCCTGTCCTTTTCCATAACAACCTTGAATCTAATGGAGTTATGATCACTATCTGCAAAATGCTCCCCCTACCTCTACCACTTGCCCGGCTTCATTCCCTAAAATTAAGCCCAGGTCCGCTCCCTCTCCTGTAGGACCTTCTACTTACTGGCTTAAAAAGCTCTCCTGGATTCATTTTAATAATTCCACTCCTTCTAAACCTATCACACTATGACTAACCCAGTTGGGGAAGTTGAAATCCCCCCCTATTACTACCCTATTATTTTTACACTTCTCTGAAATTTGCCAACATATCTGCTCTTCTTTTTCTCTCTGACTGTTTGGGGGCCTTGTTTTTAAGTTCTACCCAAATGGCTTCATATGAAGAGCCTTAAGATATCATCCCTCCTTACTGCTGTAATTGATTCCTTGATCAATATTGCAATACCCCCTCCTCTTTTACCTCCTTCCCTTTATCCTGCAATTTTGAGTTGCCAATTCTGCCCCTCTCTCAACCATGTCGCTAGGACAGGAATTACATCATACATCATGTCAAAAACAGAATTACCTGGAAAAACTCAGCAGGTCTGGCAGCATCAGCAGAGAAGAAAAGAGTTGATGTTTTGAGTCCTCATGACCCTTCAACAGAACTGAGTGAATATAAGGAGAGGGGTGAAATATAAGCTGGTTTAAGGTTGGGGTGGGTGGGGGGGGGAGTGGTGTGGTTGTAGGGACAAGCAAGCAGTGATAGGAGCAGATAATCAAAAGATGTCACAGACAAATGGACAAAAGAACACAGAGGTGTTGAAGTTGGTGATATTATCTAAACGAATGTGCTAATTAAGAATGGATGGCAGAGCACTCAAGGTACAGCTCTAGTGGGGGTGGGGTGGAAAGACTAGCAGGGCATACAAGATTTAAAAATAATGGTATTGGTGGGAAAAGAAAAATCTATATAAATTATTGGAAAAAACAAAAGGAAGGGGGAAGAAATGGAAAGGGGGTGGGGATGGAGGAGGGAGTTCAAGATCTAAAGTTGAATTCAATATTCAGTCCGTTGGCTGTAAAGTCAGAAGATGAGGTGCTGTTCCTCCAGTTTGCATTGGGCTTCACTGGAACAATGCACCAAGCCAAGGACAGACATTGGGCAAGAGAGCAGGGTGGAGTGTTAAAATGGCAAGCGACAGGGAGGTTTGGGTCTTTCTTGCAGGTGTTCTGCAAAGCGGTAGCCCAGTTTGATGTCTCCAATATAGAGGAGACCGCATTGGGAGCAACGAATGCAGTAGACTAAGTTGGGGGAAATGCAAGTGAAATGCTGCTTCACTTGAAAGGAGTGTTTGGGCCCTTGGACGGTGAGGAGAGAGGAAGTGAAGGGGCAGGTGTTGCATCTTTTGCATGGGCATGGGGAGGTGCCATAGGTGGGGGTTGAGGAGCAGGGGGTGATGGAGGAGTGGACCAGGGTGTCCGGGAGGGAACGATCCCTATGGAATGCCGCCAGGGGGGATGAAGGGAAGATGTGTTTGGTGGTGGCATCATGCTGGAGTTGGTGGAAATGGCGGAGGATGATCCTTTGAATGCGGAGGCTGGTGGGGTGTTAAGTGAGGACAAGGGGGACCCTATCATGTTTCTGGGAGGGAGGAGAAGGCGTGAGGGCGGATGCGCGGGAGATGGGCCGGACACGGTTGAGGGCCCTGTCAACCACCGTGGGTGGAAAACCTCGGTTAAGGAAGAAGGAAGACATGTCACTGGAACTGTTTTTGAAAGTGGCATCATCAGAACAGATGCGACAGAGGTGAAGAAACTGAGAGAATGGGATGGAGCCCTTACAGGAAGCGGGGTGTGAGCTGTGGGAGTCGGTAGGCTTGTAATGAATATTGGTAGACAGTCTATCACCAGAAATTGAGACAGAGAGGTCAAGGAAGGGAAGGGAAGTGTCAGAGGTGGACCATGTGAAAATGATGGAGGGGCGGAGATTGGAAGCAAAATTAATAAATTTTTCCAAGTCCCGACGAGAACATGAAGCAGCACCGAAGTAATCATTGACGTACCGGAGAAAGAGTTGTGGAAGGGGGCCAGAGTAGGACTGGAACAAGGAATAAAAACAAACAAACTGCGGATGCTGGAAATCCAAAACAAAAACAGAATTACCTGGCAAAACTCAGCAGGTCTGGCAGCATCAGCGGAGAAGAAAAGAGTTGACGTTTCGAGTCCTCATGACCCTTCGACAGAAGGGACTCGAACTCAAGTTCTGTCGAAGGGTCATGAGGACTCGAAACGTCAACTCTTTTCTTCTCCGCCGATGATGCCAGACCTGCTGAGTTTTTCCAGGTAATTCTGGAACAAGGAATGTTCCACATACCCCATAAAGACACAACATGTATACATCATGTATTAATTTGTGCCCTCAACTCATCTGCCTTATTCGTCAGATTCCATGCGTTAAAATAAATACCATCCAACCTTGCCAAGCTCCCTTGTGTCTTAACTGGCCTACAACTTCTACGCTTTCCAGATTCATTTGCTCTCTCTTCTAATTTTGGCTCTGCATCTCCCCTGCTGAACCTCCTCTCAGGATCCCATACCCCTGCCAAATTAGTTTAAACCCTCCCCAACAGCACAAGCAAACCTCCCCGCAAGAATGTTGGTCCCATTCTAGTTCAATTGCAACCTGTCCGCCTTGTACAGGTCCCACCGCCCCCAGAAATGGTGCCAATGTCCCAGAAATCTAAAGCCCTCCCTACTGCACCATCTCTCCAGCCACGCATTCACCTGGACTAACTTCCTATTTCTATACTCACTAGCGCGTGGCACTGGAAGTAATCCAGAGATTACTACCTTTGAGGTCCTGTTTTTTAATCTGCTTCCTAGCTCTCTAAATTCTGCTTGCAGGACCTCATCCCTCTTTCTACGTATGTCGTTGGTCCCAATATGTACCATGATCTCTGTCTATTTGCTCTTCCCCTTTAGAATGCCCTGCAGCCGTTCAGTGACATCCCTGACCCTGGCACCAGGGCGCAACATACCATCCTGGAGTCACGTCTACAGCCGCAGAAACGCCTGTCTGTTCCCCTTACTATCGAGTCTCCTACTACTATTGCTCTTCCCCTCTTTTTCCTCCCCCCCACGCAGCATGGCCACTCTCAGTGCCATGAGCGTGACTGCACTCCCCAGAGGAACCATCACTCTCAACATTTTCCAACACAGAAAAATGGTTCTTGAGCGAGATGCACCCTGGGGATGTCCTGACTACCTGCCTGATACCTTTCTTCTGACTGATGGTCACCCATTCCCTCTTTGTCTGCACTTCCGTAAGCTGTGGGGTGACCACGTCTAAAAACGTGCTAACCACGAAACTCTCAGCCTCGCGAATGCATCTCAGTGCCTCCAACTGCCGCTCAAGCTCCGAAACTTAGAGCTCAAGTAGCTGCAGCTGGTGGCACTTCCTGCACATGTGGTCGGTCAGAGCGCAAGGAGTGTCTTGGACTTCCCACATGTTGCAGGCGGTACTTAACACAGGACTGAGATGCCCTGCCATGCCTCTAGTTGGAAAAAAACCCTTTCTTTAAGTTAAATACAGTAAAAAAAGTTAAATTATTTATGTACTTTAAACAAAAACTAGAACCCTTACCTTAATCTATTTTAAACTGAAGAAAAAACTGGAGAATGTAAGTATGCCAGGTTTCCTTCCCTAAAGGACATTAGTGAACCAGTTGGGTTTTTACAACAATCGACAAAGGTTTCATTAGACCTTTAATTCCAGATTTTTTCTTATTGAATTCAAATTCACCATCTGCCATTGTGGGATTTGAACCCGGGTCCTCAGAGCAATGCGGGATCTCTTCCTCCATTTACAGGGGCCTGCAATTGTGATATGTCAGGCTAATTTAAAGAAAGAAACTGGGAATAACTTGTATATATATCAGGGTCTCTGGATTACTAGTCCAGTGACAATACTACTATGCTATCACCTCCCCCTCAATGACATCTTTGTAATGACATTTTAAGGCATTCACAGCAACTAGCTGAGTTGATGATTAATATAGGATCTTGGAGGGTATATTTAACATAATTATTACCCAGGATTTAATCCCAGATTAACACTCTATGCGGAGTTATTTAAAAATCCCAGATGGAAACTTTAAACAACTGTCATAACCTATGGTTTTAAGTGTTATGTTTGAGATGCAACCTTAAATTCAGGAATCAGACCATCAGTTCTTGAGGCTTTACATTAAACTGATAAAGACATTTTATTAAGGTACACAGGTTAAAATATATACACATGGCTACAAATTACTACTATCATAGCTTTAACAAATTTCCAAACAAATTTCCATTAAGGCAACAGCAACCCATAGACTTAACCAAACACTAGGCAAAGCATTTTCACTTTACAAACTCAAAATGAGGTTCTTTTCACTGTGGAGCCAGTTGGAGGCTTGCAACTGCCTTTTGATCTTACATTGCCTCTGCCTGCACACCTGAAAACGACTGAAGTTATACCTATCACCACTGATTGAATTCAAATTCTCAATGTTTCACCTGTCTCTTTGAAACTTTACCTTTTAACAACGAAACCCCATTCATAGTACCAATTTTATTAGTAATATAAATATATTGCTTGATAGCTGTTAGAAAGGCATCAAGTTTTCACCCCACTTCTTGAATGTTCTATTCAAAAAATGCAAATGCATGCTATCTCTCTTACATATCAAAACTAGTACATATCAAAGCACCCAGACTAGCTGTCTTTAATCCAACCAAGACATACCCGCACAGTAGACCTCTATTTTAAAAGAAAAATATTTTCCGAAATATCATATACGTTAATAGCGCTTCATGACAGTCAGTCGTGTTAAAGCATCATTAACCTTACACAATTGATAATGAACCCCAATTTACATGAACTTCCTGAAAACTGAACAGGAAATGTACAACATTCCAGTACTACCCTCATTTAGTATACAATTAATTTTATTCTTTGCTGTAACTACTCCCTCAAGTGTGCAGGATCTCTTCCTCCATTTACAGGGGCCTGCAAATGAGATATGTCAGGCTAATTTAAAGAAAGAAGCTCGAAATAACTTGTATTTATATAAGCAATTTTCATGTCAAGATATCTCAAAGTGTTTTACAGCCAATTAATTACTTTAAATAGTTGTGTAGGCAGATGCGGCAGCCAGTTTGTGCACAGTGAGGTCCCCCAAACAGCAAGGAGATAAATAACCAGTTAATTTGTGGAGTGTTTCAGGGGTAAGAATTGGCCAGACCTGAACCCACAAATTTGAATGATTTTTGACCTGAACCCAGTCAGTAAGCAAATTAAAAAGAGGTGTGAAACCATACAATTTTATGCATATTACTTATTCATTCTTTAATTTAAAATTAGACAATCTACATCAGTCTAGTGGTCCAGTCTGGATGGACAAATAATAAAAATCAACTCATTCTAATTGAACATTATGAAGCCCATGTAATCAAGCAGTTGTCATCTAATCATTTTTTCAAGGTATATCATGGCAGCAGAGCACTATTACAGTATAGATTTTTACTATTTTGAAGTTTAAAAATGCTGCCTTTAAAAACACTGGTTAACCAATGAAATACATTTTAAAAACTGGAATAGTAATTCAATGTATTGCCTTATGTCTGGGCACGTGACAAATAACACATTTGTATCTTCATCCTCAGCATCATCAGGATTCGATTAATTCATTGGAATTGTTCTGTTGTCAACAGAAAGTCTGACTGTAAATTACACCGTGTGAAATAAACAAGGTGACATTGTGAACACTGCAGGTGAAGATAGTTTGTTACTTTGCATATCAATCGGTTTCTATATTAGGATAGGAGCTACTAGCATTTCAAGAATCTCTAGTAGAGTTTTTGAATTCAAATTTAATGATAATACTGACAATATAGTTGAAGCCAATGATGTTTCCAAAATATGGATTCGGGTTATTCCAAGTTCCAACTTCCAGAAGACCCAAATGTCTAATTTAATGGATTTAAATGGAAAAATACTATTACACTTCTAACATATGAAAGTTCTACATCAAGTTTAAACTTTGAGTCAGTTCAGAACAAAAGTACAATTAAAGCTCCATACTAATACTGATTCATGGATAAAAATATTCAGCCTTTGTACTTTCCCGATGACTATATGAGTAACACATTGCAGAAATGATACATATACTGACTAGGGAAGGTTCCAGGTTCCAACTCTGGCCTATTCAGAGTTAGATTATCTTGGGCAGGATGGCAACACAATTGGCCTGTGTCTCTAAGTTTGACAACAGACAAAATGGCTAGGGGTTCAATTTCTAATCATATCTAGTGAATCCAGGAAGTAAATCTGAGTGGAGCATATGCAACATTGTCCCAAATGAATTGTGCACTTCCTTTCAGGAAGTTACGACACAAAGAATATCAATAGATTGTCAATGATTCCCACAGGGCTCCTGGTACCCATGAAGCACATTCCACCACAAGTTATTGAGGAGGAATAAACAGACAAATTGATGGCCAAAGGGAGCAGGAGTAATTGTTACACACAATTATTTTATTGTTTTGCAGTTTCATTTTTCATGTACTTTCCCTGGCAGAAAGGACAGACTGAAGACTCTGCTGCAAACTTTTGTTCAAAGTTGTTATAAAAAGCCAAAAATCAGGATGATTAGATTTATGATTTTCCTTGTGTTCCTGAAATGACAGCCATCCTGTTGTGGAATAGGATCAAGAACTCAATGTGGAGAACCGTGAGCATCCTACTTCAGAAATACTGAACAGGTACTGGGTCTCTTCATTTACAGAGAGAGGTGAAGGAAGGGCAATCAGAGGAACCACAAATAGTTATGATCATTAAAGAAATTAGGGATTTAATACAGATATATCACTAGTTCTAGTTGATTTCCATTTCAGAACATGATGGGAACATGGTTATTGAATAGCAGGTGCACCAAACATAATTTTGTGAAGTTCTATGAAAAAAGCAAGTAAAATTCCTATTCAGAAAGAGACAAATGGGATCTAGTCCAGTTAGCCTGAATGACTCTTTTAATCACTAGATATACCTGCTGAGCCATTGTGGGAGTGACAGCATATATTCTTAATAAGGGAACGACCGAGGAAGAAAAATGACCCAGAACTTCAAAATACTAAAAGGCATGGAATACATGGGCACAAGCAAACAATATAATCTTGGCTGCAAACTCAGAGCTAGCAACATGGTTACAAAGTTTATGGGTCTGAAGCAAGACCAGAAATTAAAAGGATCCCATATATATATATATATATATATATAGTTATGGATATTTGGGATAAACTACATTTAAAAACAATTCTTGCTATACTGATTAAACTTTATAAAAAGTAGCTAGAGAAATATTAATTAACAAGGCTAATGGTTGTCAGGGCAAGTACAGACAAAATTTAAAAATACCTTACTGAACCACAAAGGTTTCAATCGTGCAGAGACGATCATCTTTTGGAACAAAACCGATCAACATTGAATATCATGGCCCCGCATTGAAATTTAATTTTGCTTGGAAGTTTGGAGTTGTTAAAATTTCATATTTCTTGGAATCTTTGCCTGTAATCGTGCAATCCCTTCAGCCAACTAAATAAGTAAAGTAGATAGAGTCTGTGAGAATGAAATTTTACAGGCTATCAGGTCTATCCAAGGAAGGCATCATTGGCCAAATTTCTTTGTTTCATACCAATTTTTCTTTAATTGACCAGAGTAATTGAACTTGCATTCTTCTCTCCCTCTATGCCTCCTTTTGACACTATTCCCCCCTATATCTCTGCACAGCAAATTTGAGGTTAGGAATTTGCTGAATGGCATCTAACAGGTGCAGTATGATGCCCTACTACTGTGTCCCTGTGCATTATATCACTAATATTTAATCTTTCTGAAGGAAAATACATATGTATTAATATATAGATTATTTTTCTTACCTCCGGTCTAAAGCAATTTCCAGTGCTGTTTCAGTTCTCGTCTAAGTTTCATCAATACCAGTGCGTTTTCTTGTTGCAGAACAAAAGAACTCATTGTAGATAAAGGATCACCAAGCAAAGAACTCATCAAAGTCTCCACAAGGTCAGAATCCTGAACAAAAGTGTGAAAATCTATTTTTGAACCATTATTAGCAATATTTTAAAAATACATTCTTTTTCAGTTATTTTAAGACAAACTTGAATGGTTCAGTCCACTCAAGTAAACCTTACTTAAAAAACTCAGAACGTCTCCCTTCATTCTCTTTACCTATCTTTCCATCTTATACCTCTGAACACATGTTCTTGTGTTGGTATGATTTCATGAGCACTGTTAGCCTTGCTAAAATAAATATTTATCTGTGAACTTAGTGAAAGTGAGGACATCACTGCTGAAACCACACATATGCTTTGCAGCAGAGGTCACTCAGAGAGTCAGCAATGGGAATGCAGACTATTTTTTTTTGTTTCCCTGCTTAACAAATGTTGAGGATAATTGTGGCACCCTTCCTTCTATAATGGCTGAGATTAGCTAACCGCCAGGAATCAAACCATTGGACTTTCTTGGGAGTTAACCAAACACCTGATCTACGGCGAGTGGTTAAGAACATATATTGTGGTGTGTGTCTTTAACAATAATTTGGACAGTGATGCACATCTGCAACAGGTGTTTTGTAATCTTCCTTTCACAGAAACCAGATAATAATGTACAAAATCATAAGTCCAGTATAAACACTCGCAGGATTGACAGTTTCATACTTGCACAAATATACAAGAGGTAAACATGTATTCTAAACCTCTGCAAAAGAAAAATATAACCTGGAACCTAAAGAACCAATTAATTTCCCCATACCTGGCTTATTACAAGGATCCGACCCTCAGCAAGCACCTGGAGCAAATGTGTCAAGTGAGCTAATGTAACTTCTTGAATTCCAATGTTAGATCCCACTGCCAAAATCACCAGTTCAGGATTATATCTGCATGCCAAAGGCAGAATAACCTCAAAGAGCGAGTAAAGAAGATCCCCATCCCATTCATTATCCTGCAAAAAAAGAAAAAAAATACTTAAATTTGAAGATGCAGTTTTCTGTCCTACATTTAAGTATAAAAGCTTCCCTTCTCTAGGGCTATTGCATCTCTGCATTGGGGAGGAAAGGTCAAGCAGAAAGCAAATGGTCTCTGGTGCCTTCTGATTACTGGTTGCTGCAATGGCTGGCAACAGTCTGACACAAGAGCACTCATTTTTAATTTTCCTAGCTTGAAGGGATTTCCTGTCTCATTAGTGAAGAAAGTAAAGCATTTACATCCATGAAGGATACAATTTATATAAATATTGGAAACTGTCTTCTAAAATGCAAGGGTAGGTCTTTGTTGGATGGCAAAGAATAGATCAAGTGAAGGTTGAGTTGAGTTCTGGGCAGATTAAAAAAGGTTCCAGGTACTCTTGTTGCAACGAAAAAATTAACTATTAATTTCTTAAACTCACACAATCGTATCAAACAAAAGATTTATATATTTCACATGGCTTGTCAAGGACCATTAAAATACTAGCTAATGACGGAAGTAGTGAAGTAGTACAATATCACTAAATTTTCACATTGGACAACTTGGGTTATCCAACTTATGAGGAAGATAAATGAATGTAAAATTATTCATATTTTGCTTTCCAGGACTGCAATGTATTATTCCAAAAGTCTGATTATTAAAGGACAATTTAGTAAAGGTAGTTTCCATTTTGGTAATGAAACTTCATTTTTCATAAAGTTAGACTGATTGTTTCATAAAGTTTGGGCCTTCATTCTTTGAATGATATATATCCTTCAACACACTATTGCAGTATAACCTTCTGACTAAGCATGCGCATAAAAATGCCATGACTTTTCAGATAGGTGGTGCTGCACACAGGTTTCTACTCCAGCCACATAAAGATTCAATTCCTGCATCATTGTGCCAGCTAAGTTTGACCCTAAACTAAACCCCTGTAAGGACAGATAGATGAGATTATGGGATTATGTTGTACAGAGGAGATTTGAAGCTGGCCACGCAAGTAATCTAACTTTCTGTTGCATTCTGTCCTTCCATACATTGTAAGGGCATATCAAAGTAGTTCAACACCAGCTAGAGGGACCAATCTGCTAAAATCAAATGGTATTAAACCTAGACCAAAACATTTAATAAATCTGTGAACATTTCTCTATTTGACTGTTCCATATATGTGTTTAAATGGAAGATGATTGACTGCAATAATCAAGCAACCTGCCTACCCAGCTTCATCACTGGAAAATAGCAGTATATGAATCATTAGTTATGGGATTTATTTGGGTCCTGACTATAGCAAACAAATAACTCCACTAAATGCCATTGAATCTGCTTCAATTATCTTTGACAAGACATGATAATTTAGGAAGTATCTAAGCACACAATGGAAACAACGTTTCAGTTCTGACTTGCTTAGTGATAGGTAAATAATGGGATATCAATTTCTTGTTTTAAGTAATAGGAAGGAACCCAAGGTGGTCTTTAAGGGACTCCCATTAATCATCTCTGCACAGCTTTGATCTAATCTGTCATCATTTTCTTAGTCGTCTTCTCTCTCAAGTGACTCCTGTTTCCAGTTCTCTGTAGGTGTATGGGAACATTGCAGAGTGCATCCCTGTAACTCTGCTGATTGTCGGATTCTGGTCAGCTCAATTATGGCCATGACTATAGCATTAATTGATTTCACCACATCAACAAACGTCTAGCTCCGGGAGCTGAATCTTGTAGGGTCCTCTGTGATTATTCACATATTGCCAAGGAAAGGGATCTAGATTTACTTCCATTTTCCTGGATGTTCCTCAAGAGGAAGTCTGCAAATCTCCAAAAAACAATCTCCCAATGAGATCATAGAGATGTAGGTGTGATAATTCCAATAATTCTATGTTGAGGAAGAATGAGTCTGAAGCTAGCCTGTACCTTAAAACATGTTTATTTCCAAGACTATAAAGCAAAGTCTGAGACCTCCCAGTCTGCTGCCCCCGCCAGTGTTCCAGATGTCACCATTTATAAGCTTTTTTTTGACTAAACCAATGAAAAAAGGGGCAAATTAACACAAGGTCAAATGAACTAACAAAAGTGGATACCCCCTTAAAGAGGCACCGCAACTTAAGAACAAAATGTTAAAGGAAACTTACAAAAGTCAAATTAAAATGTGATTTTCAGGGTCAATGAAGCAACCCAGTCTCTGTGGTACCCACTGGTCAATGAAGGCCTCAATCATACTGCCGGATACTGCGTGCTCCCTCTCCAAGGACACCCAGCCAGGTCCCCATTTGTAGGCATTTTAAAGTAACAAATTAACAATTAGAGGGGACAAATTAGCAAAAGATTCAATGAACAAATAAAAGGGGCAGCCTTAAAGGGAAGCTGCAACAAAAGACAAAACTACAAAGGAAACTTTCAAACCAAAATGTGAGTTTCAGGGTCACCGGTCACGGAAAGCCTCAATCATACCGGTGGACATCACCTGCTCCCTCTCCAAGGGCACCTGGCCGTGTCCCCATTTACAACACTTTTTGTTACAATAAATGCCCAGCACTTGAAACTTTGGCAGCAACGGGATGCAAACTCACGCCTCCTCAAAGTCTGGAACCTGAATCCAGCGCCTGAGACCACTTGGCCGCGCTACCACTCTGACTGTCTCCATTTATAGGTGTACCAATATACCTGTTTAACAATGCAATTGCCTTAATGTAATTGCCATTAAACCATTACAATGTAATTGCCATTTAACAACGTGATTGCCACTGGACCTTAATGTAATTAATAAGACGTCGACAGGGTGGGTGGTGGGAGCACAAATACTTTTGTGCAAGAACAATGTAGTCTTCCCCATGTTAACATGTTGTTATTATTCCTAAATTCCTGAACAGTAATCTGATTTGTATAAATGGCTTTTCCAAATGCATTAAGCAATTCTAAACTATCCACTTTTTAAAAAAAATTCAAGTTTATGTGCATATCCTAGATAAGTTATACACAATAGCCGTTTTCTACACACACCTCTTTCAAGCAAAATGGAATGTAGTACTTGCTTTGCTTCCTCTCATCCTGCTTCCCGTATATCTGTACCACTAGGATTTTTCTGAAAAATACATTTCAAAAATGTTAAAATATTGCACTGTTTGGATATGCAACAACTGACTTATAACTAGCTGAAGTCAACCACGTCAGATGTTTAATTTCACTATTTTTCAACTTAAATGGTTGATCATCTATCACTTTGAATAGACTGGGTATCTGTAATATCTCCCAGTCAGGTGTGCAGACATGCGAATTTTCACAGGTACCCTCATGGGAGCCACATGCGTTCCCAAGTCTCCTTTGATGTTTCTATATAACAGTTTTTCCTTTGTTGGGGAGTTGGGACCAAGTTTTTAAACTGTGTCCTCTATGGACCATTTTTGAGAATAAAGACGTCCCACTGCTATAATGTTAAAAGAGCAACTACTGACCACTCTTCTATAAATAATAGAGCAAATACGGAGTCTCCAATAAGTAACAGGGCATATACTGATGCCCCCAAAAATAACAGAGCAAATACTGACCTCTCCCCCCCAAACAACAGAGCAAATACTGATCCCCCCATAACTAAGAGCAAATACTGATCCCCCCATAAATAAGAGCAAATACTGATCCTCCCATAAATAACAGAGCAAATACTGATCCTCCCATAAATAACAGAGCAAATACTGATCCCCCCCTAAAAAAGAGCAAATACTGATCCTCCCATAAATAAGAGCAATTACTGACACTCCCATAAATAACAGAGCAAATACTGATCGCCCCATAAATAACAGAGCAAGTACTGACTCTCCCATAAATAACAAATAAGTTAAGTCCTAGATGTGTTTAGGACACAACTGGTCTACATAGGTAGGAGGAAAATAAGCCACAATTTTTGCTCCTGATTGTTATAGCGTCTCTTGCTTGAAAGTGCCTGTGTGTTGATTTCAGGCTTTGGCTTGTTGCCATGTCTCCTGCAGTCAAAGAGCCTGCCACTACTGAAGCTCACACATTGCAAATGGGAATTAGGCTGAGGTATCAGGAGGCTTCAGCAAAAGAGGACATTTGGGAAAAAATAAGTAATATTCAGCAATGAAAGAGAATAATAATAATTCAGCTAAGGTTTTTTTTGAAAACAGATCATTTCCAGCCTTTGCTTTTCTGCTAAAGGCAAGGTCTTCTTGATGGGAAGTGCTTTCACTGACTGGCACTGGCCTTCCTTCATTCCTTTACCCCTGCCCATTATTCATACAACTCAACAGGCTGTTTGATCATGACAGCATAACAGCCAATTCCATCTTTATTTGATGGCGTATTTGCACTTCTATCCAGTGAGCTTTGTTAGTTGACAAGAGCAAGAATCTATCCACCTTCTCCTCTCTAACCTTGCACTAAAGCTAATTTAATACGGTTACTGTGCTGCTGCTACCATTATCACCTTGCTGAGGACAGCCAATTCAACAGTTGTGGATGAAACTTTCCTATCTGTATGACTTTGCTACTTGTTAAAGGACCCAGGGTGGAGCCTGAATAGTCTTTTGGAAATATCTACAAGCCTCAAAGAGGGAAACATTCATTCTCAGACTGAGAACAGATTATTAAACTAAATGAAAGTTTTAAAAATAGTAATATTTTATATATAGTAACAGAGAGAACTTACTCATCCTCTTTAACATCAGTTGGAATATCAGCTTCCCCAAGCAGCAGAAGTAAAACTCTTAAGGGGAAATCAAACATAAATTCACAGCATTAGTAGACAAGACATTTTCAAAGCTCTAACAGTAACCAAAATGCTAATAGAAAGATAAGGCATTATAAAAGAAGTTATGCTTTGACTAAATGAACAAGCCAGATCACATTTTGAATGTATTATTCATTTTTGTCACTGTTATACAAAAATGATATGTAGTCATTTGAAGGGGTATAGAAAGAGCAACAAATATGTGTCCAAAGATAAATGGGATGAGTTAAAAAGAAAAGAGAAGAAAATCTATTAGGGTATCAAATGATAGATAAGGAGGGTTTACCATCTATTTACCCAAGTTTAAAGAAAGTAAAGACCAGAAGACTTAAATAGAAATCTGTGAATTTAAGTCTCGAACACATGAAGAAAAACCTCTTCATTTAAAGAGTGACAGATGTTTACCTCAATCATCTTACCTGGAAGAATTTTCCAAAAATCACTGGGAGTATTCCAAATACGATTGCATGCCATGATAGGGGAGCTTTTGACCTAAAGAGATGGCCTTTCCCATTGTGATTTCTCTCACATTCACTTTCATTTTGAGCTCCAGACATAAAATTAGTGATTAGCAGACAAGTGACTCTGGTCAATGCACAAGTTCCTAATCTCGGTCTCCTTTGTCAATACTTGTGACTTTGTAATGAATGGCAGTAGCCAAATTTGATTTCTAGTCTGTGCTCATTTAGCTGATCTCAGCAAGGATTGCAGTACGGGGAACTGCAGTTAGTATCTGGCACTAAATTAGCAGCGAGAATGGCCATGGTAGTGCTCCAGATTGTTATTAAAAATTTCCTGCTTAGAAGCACCTGTGTAAATGCTAGAGAGGATACATTTGGGCTTGGACTGCAAACGTTTACCATCTGGATGAGATGCTAGGGAACACGTGATACCTTGGAACCGGATACTTTCATAAGAATGGGCATCAAGAAACAAAAATGATAAATAGAAAAGAAAACCAGTTTAACATTTATATACCTGCTTGCTCCAACTGTTGTACCATAATGTGCTGCAAAGGCAGCAGATGACAATGTGGAAGACACCACAACACCATTTTTAACCTATGTAATAGGAAATAAAGGTTATTAAATCATTATAAAAATTGCCACACTTTCATAATTAGCTGTTCACTGGAACTTGCTTCAGCAAAGAAAATCATACTTAAACTATTACAAAATCACCTAAATACATGTTGATGCACAACATTATAATTCTCAAAAACACAGCACAATTTTTACTTGTTACAACTTATATTTTTATGGTGCCTTTAATGCATCATTGACCAAAATTTGATACCAAGCCCCATATGGAGGACAGGTGACCAGAATTGCGGTCAAAGAGGTAGCTTTTAAAGGAGTACCTTAAAGGAGGAGAGGGAGGTAGAGAGCTGGAGAGGTTAACGGAGAAAATTCCAGAGCTTAGGCCCTAGGCAGTTGAAAGCACAGCTGCTAATGATGCGATGCAGAAAATCGAGGGTGCACAAAAGGCCAGAGCACAGAGATCTGTCAGTGGCAGTTACATAGTTAGAGGCGAGGCGAGGCCATGATGAGATGTGAACACAAAGATGAGAATTTTAAATTCAACATGTTAGACATTATTATCATTAAACTAAAATGAACCAAAAATATTTTACAGCCCATTAAAAATGTTAGGTAATGTTATTTTTAGCCATATCATTAGCTTGAAAATCAAAGATTATGACAAGTAACTATACAAAAGTGCAGATATTTAGCGAATAATTTCTGAAGTTCTGTGGCCTAACTGATGTGGCTTCATAATTCGTAAGCCACAAGTACATTTATGGTTTGCATCACTACTAGGATATTCAGAATTGACACTAAAATGTGTCTTAGTAGAACACCACATTCTTTTCTAGTTTGTTAGATGTGAGCACAAGCAGATTTATTAATGTAGATCTCTACCATATGATGCAATGTGCATGCTTGAAGATGTTCCTCATAATTAATTTAACACAGAGGTACTTTTGTTGCTGATTTACTGAGTCTATGAAATGTGAATGAAATTCCATAGATATTACTGTCAACTATTTAAAATGCTCCATGCCAACATTTTCCATCCAATTCCTAGTGATAGGTAGCTATAGATTAGGGTTAAGGTGTTGCAACGGAAATTAATTATGTCCTTCCCAACTATTATTTTTGGACTGCATATTGAGACCTTTTCTCCATGAGTGGAGGTGCAACTTCACTTTTCCCCTTTTTCAGAGGCTGTGCCTCACAATTGCTCAGGCCCACTACTTATGCATATAGTTCTGATGAGATATGTTACTTATATTGTAAAACAGCGTTTTGCAATGAATGAGGTTGATTAAAATGTCCCATTCTTTGTCCAGTGAGATCTCTACAGAAACAGGACAGAAGTTAGTTTGGTTTGATACTGTAATAGATGAATCCCAATCCAGTAGCATGGACTATGGGGCAAGACCAGAAGATATGTGAGCAATAGCCAAGACCTCTGCTGTCCCACAGTGAATGATCTGGAATAATCCACCAATTATGTCACTGTGCTGGAGTGTGGTATATACAATGGAGAATTTTTAAATTACACTCCTTTAAGCAGTTGATGATTAACTGTCAAGGTATTTCAAACTAAATAGTATCTCATTCTTCACCTGAAATTGATAGTTAAAAATCAGCTCCTCCTGTCTTCTGCAAGTGAGACAAGCTCAGTGCAGATCTATAAAATCAGGCCATTCTCCTCAACCAAGCCAAGTGGTTTCAAAGTGCAATTGCCATTAAGAAAAAATGTGGGGCCGGATTTCCCAGCCCCGCCCACTGACAGGATTTTCCGGTCCCACTGAAGTCAATGGATTTTTGAACAGCTCGCTGCATTTTACGCTCCTGCCCCTGCTGCGACAGGGCCGTAAAATTCTGCCCATGAAAAATTGAGAGGAAGGGGAACTGTTGTCTAGCTTGGACAAGCGGCAGTGGGATAGTGGATGGAGCTTTCTGTATTTCTTCCTGCCTTGCTCATTGTTTGGGGTTTGGCATGGGCCTGCCTAAATACCCAGCCAAGCGGTATGCTTCGATTCCTCTCGATCCTCCATATTATTTTTTTCCTGATAACAACAGCGATTTAAAACAATTCATTGTATTTGAAACTACATTAGTTTAAAGCCTTCCCAAGGTATTGTTTCTGCATTATTCTGCTGTACGTAACGTGATACTGTTCAGCTTCTTCTCCGGCCTAGCATTTGTTATCCAGGTCTCACTACCGTAGAAGAGTGCGCTGAGGGTGCAGATTTGGTAGCCTCGCAGTTTGGTGCTCTCAGTCAGGCTGCTGTTGTTCTACATTTTCTTACTCAGCTTGGACATGACAGCTGCAGTTTTTGCAATGTGTGTGTTGATTTCAGCATCAAGTGACAGATTACTGGTGATTGTGGAACCTAGATATGTGAAGCTATCAACAATCTCCAGCATCACATTGTCAGTGCTGATAGTTGGCAGTATGGCAACATCCTGGACCATGACATTAGTCTTCTTGCTGCTGATGGTCAAACCAAACTCTTTACAGGTGTGAGAGAGTCTTTCATTTGCTGCTGCAAGTGTTCCTCAGTATGGAATGTTCATGCAGTATCATCAAAATAGAGCAATTCTCTGATGAGGACTTGATACACCTTTATCTTGGACCTCAGGCAAGCAAGGCTGAACAGCTTTAGTCAGTTCTGATATCACCTGCTAAATTCCATCAGAATACAGTCATTGCTAAGCTAATGATGCCTGCACTGGCTCGGCTACATACATTGGATAGATGATGGCCGTATCCGTATACCCAAAGACCTTCTGTATGGTGACTTGGCCACTGGGTCACAACCTCCTGGGTTTAAGATTTTGATAATACTGCTAATTTTTAGGGTTTTATGTTAGTTTCAAGTAACATTCATTGATTTTATCTTGACCACTTTTTAAATAGTTCAGTTTGAAATTCTGCTAATGAGACAATTTAAAGTTAAGGCAGCTGATTGTGAGGAACTGGTGTTGATGACTTAATTACTTTAAAGCAGGCTTGTCCAACCTTTTTGCTTGAGTGACCTCATTTCCATTTTTGTTTCACCCAAGGGGCTGCTGAGCAAATTTCGGAAAGATAAGGTCTGGCACAACATTAAACTGAATTCTTTTTCTAAAATTATGGCATTAAGAAAAGAAACAACTTGCTGAGCAATAAAGCAATAAATTGATTTTATTTAAAAAAAAAAGAGTAGTTCATAAAGATGACCACCAGAGTGTGAGAGGGTCAGCATGTGTGTGCTTGGCTCACTCCTAGTCTCAGGATGCTCACTCAATCACCCTCACCCACTGTGTGAGTGGGTATGAGTATGAGTTGGTGTGGTGGTGAGAATGAGTGAGAAACTCGAGACTGGGAGTAAGGCAGACACACACGCTCTCTCACTTCTGTGGGCACATGCTCTCTCACTCTCACACATGCGCACATGCACATGGACACACATGCTGGCACATAAACTCTCACACTCACTCACAAAATCTGGCCCCGCATGGTCCAAGCACCCGCCTCCACCATCCCCCTCCCCGGCCGAAATTCAGCTCGAGGCTGCCCGAGTCCGGCCCCACACAGTCCAACCTCCCCACGCCCCCGCCCCCAGCCTTCTGCATCTATTCCAACCTATCCCTTTTGTACTTACCAGTTGCTCTGAGAGCTGTGCAGGCAGAAATCGAGAATTAAAACTTGCCTAGCAACTGACTGCATCACACTCGTCCAATCACAGGCTGGTTTCTCCATACATAGGTTCATGGAGCCTACCAGCAGCCAATGCAGGGAGGAACTAGCTTGTCGTTGGATGAGCGGGCTTGCAGCATTTTTCAAAATTCTGTTACGATGAGATGTATTATTGATAGGAGGATGTAACTGAGCTGTATCTAGAAGGATGTGTCATTTGCTCACACTGGAATGTGCCTCTGGAGGCCCAGGGAATAAGGGATAAATATTTATCTTCCGTCTACATGATTCTAGTTATGAAGGTGGGGTGAAACCAGATGACCCTAACCCTAAGCCAATAAGAGAGATTAATTTGGACCATCTCTAAATAAGGGATGAGGAACAATCAGAAGTAGGGATAAAAGTTGTTCAAAGTCTTCATTAACACAGCTTTATCATGGCTTCTGTGGTATGATTCTTCTGAGACACAGTTCAACGTAACGCCACTTCAGAGGCAAAAGAAGAAAAGCATTGCCTCTTCTGACAGCACTTGAGGAATCCTCAGGCCTTGAGGGATAAGAACCATCCATGTTGGCTTTACTGCTTTTTGCTAAGTATATGTAAAATCTTGTTTAATAAATTCTACTTGATTCATAAATATTAGTTATTCGTACCTTCTTAGGTCAGGCAAACCTAGGACCCCACTGGTAGAAATTAAGAATTCCGTACTTAGAGATTTTAATTAAAAGGGTTTTATACCTCGAAACCCCTAAAACTTACAAGAAAGTCCATACCTCCGCTACAATGACACCTGCAAGCGAGATATGAAGATGGCGGATATTGACACAATAGCTGGGAGACAGTCACTGACGGCCGTGACCCCTGGAGGCTGTCTGTTTGAAAAGGCATGGGATGAAGCGAGCAAAAACGAAAAGCCAGCTATCCAAGAAGAGGTTCCAAAGAAAACAGAGGCCAGCAAATCGTCTACCTTCTCGGCCCACTGTTGTCATCTGCAGTAAATGCGCCAGAGTGTGGTCCCTGAGCCATACTAGGTGATGCTTAACACAGTTGACCACCAGGATACAAACCATCGTCTTACAAAATGGAAGGCTGCCACATTCCACAATATGATACTGACACCTTTTTTGTTGCCCCTTATTTTGTAGTTATTGCTGCATAACGCAAATTTTAAAAATCATACATTACATGATGGAATGCTTCATTTCATAGTGAAGCTTAATTTGTAAACACAAGCATGGTTAAATATGAGGTCACAAAATAGGTTAATGTCACATCTTGGGGAAAGCTAGATGGGCCAAAACAATCTTTTCCAGTTCTGTACAGTCCTCTGTTCTCACAAAACAGAGTTCAGTTTTGCTCTTTCACTAAAGGATGCAGAAAATATGCAGTTCCCCCTTCCAACTGTTATACTTCAAGGACTGCAGAGACTTTTAGGGAAATTGGTGCTCCGTCTCCAAATTTTCTCCCCATGATATCAATTTTTGCTAGAGTTCCATCATCAATGATGTCTTTAGTCCACAGCAAGATCATTAAATCAATGCAAGCAAGCCAACACTTAACAGACAAAATGTAACTACATACTCTAATTTGGAATTGTTGGTGCTATAATCACAGAACATAAGGCATGGAATGAGAAAGGATCATTTGTTCTCATCACAAGATCATTTGCAATTGCTTATCCTGCCACAGTATAACTGCATAGTCAGAAACTTAGCTTTGCGCAACAGAGCGCAAATTCCACCTACCTCCTTTTTCATGATTTTATTAATCACTGGAAACATTTTTCCCAGGGACAGTAAAAGATATTCATCCTTCAGGTGTGCACAATCTCCGCTGCTGTGGAAAAATTCATAAAGTGGATTTCAAGATATCATTCAAGAAGATCAATCTCAAGCTGACATAATGAAAGAAGTTTAAAGGTAGCATCATCCCATATATCATTGAGTAAGTCTTTTCCACCTGGAATGCACCTTGCAGGTTGTTTTATTGCTCCAAGAAGTTAGAATTTCTCTGCACAGGTAGAAATGTTTTAGTTGTATTTGAAATGAGCAACAAGCTTCTCCCCCAGTCATTACCCTATTTTAAACATTCTCAAATTGTTTCCTTTACAATTGATAATTATCCAAGCTAAGAGGTGTGCAATTCCCAGATTGTACTACTGATTTTCTGAAATGTTGTGGTTATCAGATTACTTTCAAACTTCTTAGCCAACTTTGTTTAAATCGTTTTTGGATGTATTCCATTAACGTATGTTTATCCTTATTCTAATCAGCAGAAAGAGTAAACAACAAATTCCTATTTCATTGTTTTTTTAAATTTCTACTTCTAATTTCCACCATCTCAGTTACTTTATTTTCCCTCTGCCTCTCCTGAAAGTATTTTCTTACTGGAACACCATTTCATATGCACCAGTCAATTACCAGCACCTGGCTCGTCGTTATTCTTAACTTGTGAACCAAGTCAATAGGGTCTCCATTCCGTTTCCAGCAGTGCAGAAGGTCAATTGAAGCCCTTTATCTTCACATTAATGTCAGTCAACTCAATACAAACCAGGCACTGAACCAAAAAGCCTTCCTGGCCTGTATGGCTCAGCTATGTCTTATCCAGAAATCCCCCTGAATAAAATCTATAGGGAAAACCATTACCTCATGCTCTTCTCAGTTACCTCCATTTCCATTCTTATCCATTTCTCTGTTTTCCCCAGTCTCCCCTGATTACCCATGAACTGTGCCTCCACAAATGCAAGTTTATACAATTCAGCCAAACCTGATGAGAATGCCAGCTTCTTCCATGGTGATTTTCCTCTCTTCTACTTGAAGGCATTGGTCCAATTTTGTTAGCTTTTCTCCACATCCGCCCAATGCAGTTCTTACATGGGGAGCTAACACTAGAACCTTCCTCATGTGGGAATCCATGAACTCATCAAAATCTTGGTTCATGTTAGAGACCATCGTCACTTTCTTCTCTTCTGCAGTTGTAGCTGTACTTGACTGAGAGTCACCTTCTTCAATACCAAGGTTCAGTTTCTTGGTGCTTGGATCTTTAAAAAAGATACTGTCTGAAGAAATTGTGAAAAGTGAAACACTGGTTAATAGTGCATATCACTTAATCTGTACTTAGTCCACTTTCTTACCATCTCCAGAATGAATGAAACAAGCCATTATTTCTTGAAAAAAGTATAAGTACACATTTGAGACCCAGGGCAAAATATCCCACTCTTACTGCAAGACATGATTCTGCCTGCTCTCATGTATCAGAGCTCAATCTGGCTGACCTTCTAAGTTCATTTTAATTATAAAAGCAAATGACTGCTGCTGGTTCAGGCACCTGCAGCAACAGAACCAATCTACCGCCACAGCTGAAGAAGAGAAGTCACAGGTTTTTAGTTACATTTTTAAAGGTAATAATTTGCCTCTGATTGATTGTGCTCCCTCAAGTAGTGGATTTATTTTTTAAAACTCCTTTCTACATATCATGGGAACATCAGACGAAAGTAACATACCAGTGCCCCTTGTATCTAAGGCTGTTATCAAGATATTGAGAGTGATTCATTTTAGAAGCAGATGTCCACTCTAAATTATGCCTGTTCATATCTGGGTGTCTACATTCAACAATTGCCATCCTTTCTGGAGGAAGATCCTGGACAGCAGGATAATCAGTAGGGAGCTGAAAAACGCTCCTGGGCATACTTTCCAGTCCTGCCCAAAACAAGGTAGATGAGCTTCCCATTGCAGTATGTATACATTTAAAGCTGATTTTTGTGAATATTTTCAGTTTACCAGATTAAGGGCCAAGTCCTATAGTCCAGGCACTGCCAAAGTTGAAAAGCATAGCATAAAGTCAACATACCACAGGAGGCCATTCAGCTCATCAAGTCCATGTTGGCACTTTGTAGACAATTCAGTCAGTTCCATTCGCCCATTCTAACCCCGTAGCCCTGCAAATTTATTTCCCTCAAGTGCTGATACAATTTCTTTTTGAAATCATTAATTATCTCTGTTTTTGCCAACCTTATAAGCAGTAACTTCCAGGTCATTGCCACTCGCTGCATGCAAAAGTTCTTCCTCACATTTCCTTTGCATCTCTTGCCCAAAACTCAAAATCTGTGTCCCCTTTATCCTTGTACCATCAGCTAATGGAAACATGTTTATATAAGGTAGACAAAAAAACTATCACAATCTTGTACATCTCAATCAGAACTCCCTTCAAACTCCTTTGCTCCAAAGAGAACATAGCTAAATTTCCTCATCCCTGGAACTATTCTGATAAATCTCCTTTGCACTGCCTCAAGGGCCTTCACATCCTTCCTAAAGCATAGAGATTAGAACTGGGAGGCAAAATGGGAGTTGTGCCTAACCAAAGATTTATAAAAGGTTCAGCATAACTTCCCTGCTTTTGCACTCAATTTCCCTATTTATGAAGCCCAAGATCCCAAAAGCTTTATTAAATGCTCTCTCAGTATGTCCTGCTACCTTCAAAGATCTATGGACATGACTACACAAGTTCCCCTGTCCCTGCATTCTTTTTAAAACTGTGCCTTTAAGTCTGTGTTGCCTCCCTATCCCTTCTGCCAAAATACATCACCTCACACTTCTTTGTATTAAATTACATCTGTCACTTGTCTGCCCATCCTGCTAGCCTATGTCCTGTTGCAGTTGATTGGTACCATACACGCTGTCTGTTACATTCCATGTACTACAGTAAATTGCCTAGTTTCCTTCGGAAGCACCTTCCAAAGCTGTAACCTCTACCACCTAGAAAGACAAGGGCAGTAAACACATAGGAACACCACCTCCTGCAAGTTCTCCTCCAAGTAACACACCATCATTACTTGGAACTATATGCCATTGCTTCACTGTCGCTGGGTCAAAAACCTAGAACTCCCTCCCTATCAGCACTGTGGTATACCTACGCCAGCCTGCAGCAGTTCAGGGTGGCAGCTCACCACAATCTTCTCAAGGGCAATTTGGATGGGCAACAAATGCTGACCTTACCAGCAATGCTCAAATTCCATGTAAGAATTAAAAAGCTTGGCAGTTCGGCAAATTTTGAAATTTTACTCTGCATTCCAATATCCCATTCATATCAAAAAAGTAATAGTGCTAGATTGGGGAATACGACTGTTGACCACCCTTGAGTCTAAAAAACAACCATTTACTATGACACGCTATTTTCTTAAGCCAATCAAGTTAACAGTGACTCCCTATTCCATTACCCTCAATTTTGTTAACCAGCCTTTTTTGTGGTACTTTGTCAAACACTTTCTTAAAATCAATATAGGCATCATCCATTGGATTCTCTTTATTAACCTTCTCTGTTACTTAATCAAAAAAATGTAATTAGTCAAATACAATCTGCCTTTTACAAACCCATGCTGGCTCTCCTTAAATTAACTCAAACCCCTCCAAGTCCCTGTTGATTTTCTTCCTGATTATTATTTATAAAACCTTACCTATCACTGATGTAAATGACCAGCCTGTTGTGACTAGGAATATCCTTACACTTTTCTTGAACAACGATGTCACATTTGCCACTTTCTAATAACAATGAGATAAATCAGTAAATTAATGAATAGCTGATGCCAAGCCTGGTTTTAAAAAGCCTGGGGATTGTAGAAGAATTGTACAAGAAAAGAAAAACTGAACTCAGGAGAAAGGTTGATGAACTTTGACACGATAGTCAGAGCAGTAGAAGGATGAATGTGTAGAATCGCAATTCAGGACAAACAAGAGAAGAACACAGTGAGCAGTGGCAACACATTAGTACCATTAATAATAGGGACATGGGAACTATTGCAGAAAGACCATTTCAAAATTAAGTTCACAAAGTTTCACTGTCTTACAGAATCAGAATTTATACAGCACAGGAGGCTGCCATTTGGCCCATCGTGTTTACACTGGCTCTCCGAAAGAGCAATTCCTCTACTGCCATGCCCGCACCTTCTCCTTGTAACCCTGCACATTCTTCCATTTCAGATAACAGTCTAATTCCCTTCTGAATACCTCTATCGAACCTGCCTACAGCACACTCTCAGACAGTCCATTCCGGATCCTAACCACTTGCTCTGTGAAAAAGTTTTTTTTAAATCACTTTTGCTTCTTTTTCCAATTGCTTTAAATCTATGCCATTCTCGATCCTTTCGTGAGTGGGAACAAATCTCTCACTATCAACTCTGTCCAGACCCCTCAAGATTTTGAATGCCTCTTAGCCTTCTCTTCTAAAACAAAACAGTCCCAACTTCTCCAATCTATCTTCACAACTGACGTTCCTCATTTCTGGAACTATTCTTGTGAATCTTTTGCACTCTCTCCAAATTCTTCACATCTTTCCAAATTGCAATACCCAAAACTGGACACAATCCGCCAGCTGAGGCCAAACAAGTTATACAAGTTTAATGTAACTTCTTTGTTCTCTGATGAAAGGAGTCATTAAGATCATACATTTAATTATTTGATATTTGAATAAATTATTTACAGACAGCTTTAGACGACTTTACATGATATAGAACTCGAAATTGGAAAATGGATGATTCAGTGTGCCTTTGCCACTCAATCTCAACTCCTGTCAGTTTACCATTATTCAATTAAACATTACAATTACAGTTACTACACAAAGTTTATACAAATAATTTTGAATGCCTAACCATATTTTTCCAAAGTTTTATTTTCCTTTAGTTCTCTTTTGTAGCTGTAAAGTCCCTTTTACAATAAAATCATATAGGTTTGAATCCAATGCAAATTAATGGGATGAAAACATCTCTCAGCATGATACAAGGGGCTCAACATCAAACAGAATCAGGAATGAACCCAGTTCCCAAAAAACTGTGGATCATGGCTTAAAATTGCCAATAATATAGAATGCAATGCATTCTCGTTCAGTGGCTGAATTTTATAGACATTTTTTCTGAATAGGTAGGAAACTTAGTCTTCAGATTTTAAAGATTTCTAGAACTGGAAAAATTAAATGCAATAAAAATGTGCTATCCTTTAGTTGGAATTACTGCATATTTGCTGAAGCACAATAAGGACAGTTTTATTCTGCACTTGGCTATTATACTTGCCACGAGAGTGACCGACAGACGTTGGGTATATGACATTTCTTTCCGGAACACTGAGGCCCTTCAGTGACACGAATATAAAACTTGCCCCACCCCATTCACAATCCTAAATAAGTCTATTTTTAAATAACTGCACAAAAAATGTTATGAAAGATTATGAAAAATTTTACCTTGATTCTTTAAAAAGTTCCAGTACGTTTGATGTACAGCTCTCACATTCTGAATAGATTCTATGGCACTTTAGGGAAAAAAACAATTTAAAAAAAAAACAATTTTACTGTACACTTCAATATTTGATGTACAAAATATAAATGCTCTGGTGACTGCAATTCGCTATCAATCAATATGGAACACTAGGCTCCTGAACCTGAAGTTTATGTAAATATAGCTATATTAGCAACCACATCTCACTTACTACTAAACCCTACAGGGATGCCTACTGTCTGAGCTGGTTGTCAGTCTCATTTTTGAAAACTCTCTCAAGTCATTCCTCACTTACTATTTAACATTGAACCATATCCAATTATTTCATCTTGTTCTATTAATTCTACCAGAATCACATATGCAGCAAATAAAAATGCTCAATTTTATTAATACTACATCATTAACGTAACTGCTCTTTGTGCATTTCCCGAACTGTGATGAAAGTATAATAATTTTCATAATATTTTTCTGGTTTATTGTAAAGTAGGTTTATGTGGTTAAATAAAGTTGGATCTGTGTGTGATTTAATTACATCTGGCATGAAGTAGGGCGCAAGTTTGAAATAATCAAAAGAAGCTAGGTGCTTGACATGCTAATGAGTAAATATGGATGCTAGCTTAGCATATAAGGCGTGAAGGGAATTTGTACTTTTTAGGTAAATGAAGGGATTGAGATTTCAAAGGGATCTTAGTCTGTTTACAATTAGCCAGATAAGCAAGGCTAAGGAATGTTTATTTTTCCCAAAGGCTACTGACAATATTGGCAACATGGAAGTTTTATATTATAAGGAAGGTACAGCTTCAAAGACATATGGAACAATATAATGTACATATTAAAAAGAGAGAAACATATATAAAGGAGAATGAAAGGCTATGTGTCAGAAGGCCATGTAAGATCTAAAAGGAGTGTGTGAAATAGTCTGAATGAAGCCTCCAGCATTTGTGTATAAGTCTGTTATAAAATGAAACTGAAGTTGGGGAAAAGCCATTTGGAGTTCCACTGTCCAGGGTAGTGTGTTTACTTGCTGTGTTTGTTTTAAATCTAAAATCTATTTTGGACCATTGCCTTAAAAGGGGTGTAACTAGGGGTCAAGTTAATTGGGAATTCTAGACTTATTATGGTAGTAAATAATTGTAGTTTTATATTTACCCTTGAAACCTTCTATATTTTGTTAATAAATGTTTTAATTTAATTTTAGAATCTTTAAAGGTGTTGGTGGACTCATTACTGTGAATTCAGTGCACATATCTTCTCGCAATAAATTGTGATAGCACGATCAAGTTTCCCTCATGGATTTGCTCCAACTGGCACACATCATCTGCCATGACATAACACTCACAAAATTGTTCCAAAATGCAGTCTACTTTTTTTTACTGAAATTGGGAGAAAACCTTTAGAATGCAGTGTGGCACTTTACATTTTTCCCCATAGGCAATTTAGCTCCTTGTAAATATAGCAAAATGTTTTAATACAAATCATAATGCCATTTGGCCCTGAGCTATTAAGCATACACATACCTGCTGTTCAAGTAAAATAGTCAGCAGAAATCTAAAACACAAGGTTTACAATAATCCAATTAACTTTCATCTTTCTTTACTGTCCACACAGCATTTGTTGAAACTGGACGCAAGCTGAAAAAGATGACACACATAGAAGGAAACAAAATAATATAATGACTGACTAACTACCTTATGCATGGCACCATTTCCCCAATCAATGGAGGCACAGGGTCTCCCAGTAATGCCCGGACAGTCATGCAGACAGATTCTGAAAGGGAACGCAAATTGTATCCTCCCTGAAAACAAATTCCTTAAAGTTACAAGTTATAACTTATAGTTATTTCTTCCCTTTAGGGAAGGAAATCTGCCATCCTTACCTGGTCTGGCCTACATGTGACTCCAGACCCACAGCGGCGTGGTTGACTCTTAAATGAGCTCTGAAATGGCCTAACAAGCCACTCAGTTGTAGCAAACCACTACAAAGTCTCAAAAAAGGAATGAAACTGGACGGACCCAGCATCGGCCTAGGCACTGGAAATGACAACGGCAAACTCAGCCCTGTCGACCCTGCAAAGTCCTCCTTACCAACATCTGGGGGCTAGTGCCAAAATTGGGAGAGCTGTCTCACAGACTATTAAGTAACAGCTTGACATAGTCATCCTCACGGAATCATATCTAACAGATAATGTCCCAGGCACTACCATCACCACCCCTGTCCCACTGGCAGGTCAGACCCAGCAAAGGAGGCGGCACAGTGGTACACAGTCAGGAGGGAGTGGTTCTTGGAGTCCTCAACATCGACTCTGGACTCCTTGAAATCTATAGCATCAGGTCAAACATGGGCAAGAAAACCTTCTGCTGATTACCATGTAACGGCCCTCCATCAGCTAATGAAATAGTGTTCCTCCACGTTGAGCACCACTTGAAGGAAGCACTGAGGGTGGCAAGTGTGCGATTATTTACTCTGGCCGGGGGACTTCACAGTCCATCACCAAGAGTGGCTCAGTAGCACCACTACTGACGGGGCTGGCCGAGACCTAAAGGACATAGCTGCTAGACTGGGTCTGTGGCAGGTGGTGAGGGAACCAACATAAGGGAAAAACATACTTGACCTCATTCTCACCAACCTGCCTGCCGCAGATGCATCTGTCCATGATAGTATCAGAAGGAGTGATCACCACACAGCCGTTGTGGAGACGAAATCCTGTCTTCACATTGAGGATACCCTCCATCGTGTCGTGTGGCACTACCACCGTGCTAAATGTGATAGATTTCAAATAGATCTAGTAACACAAGATTGGACATCCATGAGGCGCTATGGGCCATCAGCAGCAGCAGCAGAATTGTACTCGAACACAATCTGTAACCTCATGGACCAGCATATACCCCACTCTACCATTACCATTAAGCCAGGGGATCAACCCTGGTTCAATGAAGACTGCAGGAGGGCATGCCAGGAGCAGCACCAGGCATACCAAAAAATGAGGTGTCAATCTGGTAAAGCTACAACACAAAGATACTTATGTGCCAAACAGCATAATCAGCAAGTGATAGAGAGCTAAGTGATCCCACAAACAATGGATCAGATCTAAACTCTGCAGTCCAGCCACATCCAATCGTGAATGGTGGTGGACAATGAAACAACTCACTGGAAGAGGAGGCTCCACAAATATCCCCATCCTCAATGATGGAGGAGCCCAGCACATCAGTGATGTGCAAAAGATAAGGCAGAAGGATTTGCTACAACCTTCAGCCAGAAGTGCCGAGTGGATGATCCATCTCGGCTTCTTCCGGAGGTCCCCAGCATCACAGATGTCAGTCTTCAGCCAATTCGATTCACTCCAAGGAATGGCTGAAGGCACTGGATAGTGCAAAGGCTCTGGGCCCTGACAATATTCCAGCAATAATACTGAAGACTTGTGCTCCGGAACTTGCCGCACCCCTAGCCAAGCTGTTCCATCACAGCTACAACACTGGCATCTACCCGGCTATGAGAAAAATTGCCCAGGTATGTCCTGTACATAAAAAGCAGGACAAATCCAACCCCGCCAATTGCCACCCCATCAGTCTACTCTGCGTCATCAGTAAAGAAATAGAAGAGGCCATCAACAGTGCTATCAAGCGGCATGTGCTTAGCAATAACCTGCTCACTGACACTCAGTTTGGGTTCTGTCAGGGCCACTCAGCTTCTGACCTTATTACTGTTGGTTCAAACATGGACAAAAGAGCTCAACTCCCGAGGTGAGATGAGAGTGATTGCCTTCACATCGAGGCCGCATTTGATCGAGTGTGATATCAAGGAGCCCTAGCAAAACTGGAGTGAATGGGAATCAGGGGGAATACTCTCCACTGGTTGGAGTCATCCCTAGCACAAAGGAAGATGGTTGCGGTAGTTAGATCTCAGCTCCAGGACATCACTGCAGCAGGTCCTCAGGGTAGTATCTTCAGCCCAACTATCTTCAGCTGCTTCATCAGTGACCTTCCTTCCATCATAAAATCAGAAGTGGGGATGATCGCTGATGATTGCACAATATTCAGCACCATTTGCGATTCCTCAGATATTGAAGTAGTCCATGCCCTGAACAATATCCAGGCTTGGGCAGACATGTGGCAAGTAACATTTGCACCACACAAATGCCAGTCAATGACTATTTCCAACAAGAGAGAATCCAACCATCACCCCTTGACATTCAATGGCAATACCATCACTAAATCTCCCATTATCAACATCCTGGAAGTTACATTCACCAGAAACTGAACTGGACTAGCCATATAAATGCTGTGGCTTCAAGAGCAGGTCAGAGACTAGGAATCCTGCAACGAGTAACTCACCTCCTGACTCCCCAAAGCCTGTCCACCATCTACAAGGCAAAAGTCAGGAGTGTGATGAAATGCTCCCCACTTGCCTAGATGAATGCAGCACCCACAACACTCAAGCAGTTTGACACTGTCCAGGACAAAGCAGCCCACTTGATTGGCACTACATCCACAAACATTCGCTCCCTCCACCACCGATGCACAGTAGCAGCAGTATGTACCATCTACAAGATGTACTGCAGGAATTCACCAAGGCTCCTTAGGCAGCAGCTTCTAAATCCACAACCACTACCATCTGGAAGGCCAAGGGCAGCAGATAGATGGGAACATCACCAGCTGGAAGTTCCGTCCAAGTTACACGCAGTCCTAACTTGGAAATAAATTGCTGTTACTTTACTGTCGCTGGGCCAAAATCCTGGAACTCCCTCCCAGGAGCAATGGTTGGATTCTCTCTTGTTGGAGGTGGTCATTGTGTGACATTTGTGTGGCACGAATGTTACTTGCCACTTGTCAGCCCAAGCCTGGATATTGCCCAGGTCTTGCTGCATTTGGACATGGACTACTTCAGTATCTGAGGAATCGCAAATGGTGCTGAACATTGTGCAATCATCAGCGAAAATCCCCACTTCTTATGATGGAAGGAAAGTCATTGATGAAGCAGCTGAAAATGGTTAGGCCGAGGACATTACCCTGAGAGACTCCTGCAGTGATGTCCTGGAGCTGAGATGACTGATCTCCAACAACCACAACCATCTTTCTTTGTGCTAGGTATGACTCCAACCAGTGGAGAGTTTTGCACGTGATTCCCATTGACTCCAGTTTTGCTAGGGCTCCTTGATGCCATACACGGTCAAATATGGCCTTGATGTCAAGGGCACTCACTCTCACCTCACCTCGGGAGTTGAGCTCATTTGTTCATGCTTGAACCAAGGTTGTCATGAGGTTAGGAGCTGAATGGCCCTGGCGGAACCCAAACTGGGTATCAGTGCGCAGGTTATTGATAAGCAAGTACCGCTTGATAGCACTGTTGATGACCCTTTCTGTTACTTTACTGATGATGGAGAGTAGACTGATGGGGAGGTAATTGGCCGGGTTGGATTTGTCCTGCTTTTTGTGTACAGGACATGCCAATTTTACACATAACCGAGTAGATGCCAGTGTTGTAGCTGTACTGGAACAGCTTGGCTAGGGGCACGGCGAGTTCTGGAGCACAAGTCTTCAGTACTATTGCTGGAATATTGTCAGGGCCCAAAGCCTTTGCAGTATCCAGTGCCATCAGCCGCTTCTTGATGACACGTAGAGTGAATCTAATTGGCTGAAGATTGGCATCTGTGATGCGGGGGGCTTCTGGAGGAGGCCAAGATGGATCATCCACTTGGCACTTCTGACTGAAGATTGTAGCAAATACTTCAACCTTATTTTTTGCACTGATGTGCTGGGCTCCTCCATCATTGAGGATGGGGATATTTGTGGAGCCTCCTCTTTCAGTGAGTTGTTTCGTTGTCCACCACTGTTCACGACTGGATGTGGCAGGACTGCAGAGCTTAGATCTGATCCGTTGGTTGTGGGATCGCTTAGCTCTGTCTAACACTTGCTGCTTATGCTGTTTGGCATGCACGTAGTCCTGTGTTGTAGCTTCACCAGGTTGACACCTTATTTTTCGGTAAGCCTGGCGCAGCTCCTGGCATGCCCTCCTGCACTCCTCATTGAACCAGGGTTGATCCCTTGGCTTGATGCTAATGGTAGAGTGGTGTATATGCCAGGCCATGAGGTTACAAATTGTGTTAGAGGACAATTCTGTTGCTGCTGATGGCCCACAACCATCATGAGTTGCTAGATCTGTTCCGAATCTATCTCATTTAGCATGGTGGTAATGTCACACATCATGATGGAGGGTATCCTCAATGTGAAGGAAGGACTTCGTCTCCACAACAGCTGTGTGGTGGTCAGTGGACATTGAAGTCCCTCACCCAGAGTACATTCTGTGCCCTTGCCGCCCTCAGTGTTTCCTCCAAGTGGTGTTCAACATGGAAGAGCATTGATTCATCAGCTGAGGGAGGGCGGTACGTGATAATCAGCAGAAGGTTTCCTTGCCCATGTTTGACTTGATGCCATGAGACTTCATGGGGTCCGGAGTCGATGTTGAGGAATTCCAGGGCAACTTCCTCCTGACTGTATACCACTGTACTGTCACCTCTACTGGGTCTGTCCTGCCAGTAGGACAGGATATACCCAGGGATGGTGATGGTGGCGACTTGGACATTATCTGTAAGATATGATTTTGTGAGGATGACTATGTCAGGCTGTTGCTTGACTAGTCTGTGAGGCAACTCTCTCAATTTTGGCACTAGCCCCCAGATGTTAGTAGGGTCAACAGGGCTACGATTGGTGTTGCTGTTCTGGTTCCTAGGTCTATGCTGGGTGGTCCGTCTGGTTTCATTCCTTTCTAGAAACTTTGTAGCAGTTGATACAACTGAACGGCTTGCCAGGCCATTTCAGAGGGCATTTAAGAGTCAACCACATTGCTGTGGATCTGGAGTCACATGTAGGCCAGACCAGGGAAGGACAACAGATTTCCTTCCCTAAAGGACATTAGTGAACCAGATGGGGTTTTTACAACAATCGACAATGGTTTCATGGTCATCGTTAAACTTTTAATTCCAGATTTTTATTGAATTCTGCTGTGGTGGGGTTCGAACCTGGGTCCCTAATGCATTACCCTGGGTCTCTGGATTGCTAATCTAGCAATAATACCACTACTCCCCTAAATAAGTTACCAAACAAGTTCCAATATCAGCCTCTAAGGAACAGAACAGTAAAAACAGGAAATGGCTTGTGGCATTCCAAACCATATCCCACCTTGCAACAGTGCAGTCTCCACTCCTATCCTCATTAACTTAAAGGCACTTTTACAAAACAGGGACAATAGATTACCACCATATTGGCCTTCCAGTACCACGCTTCCCCTATTTATATTTCCACCCAAAATTATTTGCTGCCCAGCTGTTTTCTTGGCCAAAGTCCAACAATCAGCAGCAGCCAGTGTCTGCTGTTACTGAAATAATTCAGGCAATTTATATTTCCATCTGCTGATGACAGACGAATGTTCTCCTAGTTTTGAAACTTAAAAGCCTATGGTTTTCTTTAACATCCACCTAAACAGGCAAATTGGACCTTGGCTAATATGTTATCTGAAAAACAGAAGGTCATATTACTCCCTCAACACTATAATGAAATATATTAAGTACTTAAGTTAGGTCCAGGGCTTCAAATCCACAGCCCAAAAGGGAGGCAACTATCAATATCAAGGTCACATAGATTGTGATAAATGATTAAACTTCAATGAACTATAATTCCACAGGATTGAGAGAAACAAAAAAAGTGGTATGAAACTTAACACGCTTTTATGTTTTTCTGAAGTCTATTTGTAATGTCAGAGGGAAACCACATACTTCAGGCAGTTTAATACTGGTCATAAAAAGTTGGCATCACCCATCATCAAGACAGAAAATTGTCCAACAAAATCTCTCCATTGTGTTCCAAACAATTGTAAAATGATGAATAAATTACACCTTCACAATGTTTTTGTGTCATCTTGATATAGGGCAAACACTTGATTTTAATGTATGCAAAATAATAGGTCCAAAATCACCGAAACAAACAGATACAAGTCAAATCTCGTACAAAATGCTCCATTATAAGCAATTTGATGATGTGTGTAAAAATAGTGTGCATAATCTGGAAGAAAATATAGTTACATACATACCTCTAAAACAACACAGAGCTTCCCGTTAGCTAGTGGCATCAGTAGTTGAGTCAGATGAGCAAAACATTCAGGTGTAGCATGCATTTCACCCTAGGGGATAGCAGAGTAAATCATCAAATCAAGTTAATAATACTCCTATGGCCAGAGCACTTTGACATTTTCAAAGAAACTCTCTCGAATAAATTTCTAGTTTTGCTGTGGCAGTGTTACCTTTGAATGTTGTTTCACCTTTCATAAATTGTTTACATATAGTTACGTAATAATTTTAAACTAAAACTCCTATTGAATTGCATCTGATTTAAACATGGTTCAGTTATACAGTATTGTAATTTTGTTTTGAAACAAAAGAAAACAGTTGACTTCATGTGGGCCAATTGTTGTGTATTTCATATAGATAGTGCCAAGTGCTAGTAAGGAAGAACAACTGAGCAATGGCTTATTATTTAGATTTATATACAAGTAATGAGTAATGTAAAAAGGAAATTAAAATTGATCATTATGGCCAACATGCCTAAAGCCTCATTTTGATCAAATCGCCAACTTGTGATGGAGGATATATAATCTCAATTAAAAATAAACGTACTTCAGGATCTCCAATTGCAGCATCAAATCCAGCTGAAACCAGAATCAATTCTGGATTAAACTGTAATAACAATGAGTAAAGTAATTATTAACAGTATGTAAAAACAAAGAAATCCAACAAAATGAACATATAAGTATTAAGTTAGTCAAGTGTAATACAAATTACCTCATAAGCCAAAGGAAGTAAAATGTAGAAGAAAGCTGCTAGATAGTCAGCATTTTCCATTCCAGTCTGTTAGAAATAATTTTTTAAAAAGTTATTTTTAATTAAATTGAGAAATGCAGATAAAGATCCAAAGTACTTGGAGCAGGGCACCATCACAGTTGGGAAAAAGGAAATCAGGAATAATTACAAGATGAGATTAACTTTTAAAATTTTAAATAACTTTGGATGACAGAACTAAATTGCAAATGATCAGACATTAATATCTGAATGACAACACTTATTTACCATGATGAAGTCCAGAGGAACAGAATTTCTCACAATGAGATGTCCACTTACATTGAAGAACCAACTCTTGACTATATTACCTACTCCAAGCCCTGCTGGTATAGGCACCATCTTGGTTTTACTGTCAAGAGCAGTAGGTCAAATTGTGCAGATGGTATCAAGTTAGGAGGAAGAATATAGAAGATAGGAAGAGATCATAGGCAAGTTAATGGAACGGGCAGATATAGTTCAATGCAGAGAAACGCCAACTAGTATGTTTTCAGAAGAGAACTGTGAAAAGTATATACTAACTGGCAAGGTTCTTAATAAAGCGGAGGAAACAGATATGTCTAGGGCTGCACATATATTACTTTATTCTTGCAATGTAGATGATACTGGCAGGGAATTTACTGCCTACCCACAAACTGCCTTGAGGGGGCTAAGTAACAGCTGTGTAGCATTTGACCAGTCACATGTTATAGCCCTGGCAGATTCCTTTCCTTGAAGGATAGTAGTGAACTAGTTGTGTTTTTATAAGTCTTTTTTGCTAAAAGCCTACTAGTTATCATGCTCTGGTGGGATTGAGCTCATGGCCATGGTTTACTTCTCTAGTATCCTAACCAATGGATCAAAGAAGTGATGTTGAATTTGTATAAGATATTGGCAGGCTTCAGTGGCAATGCTGCATAAAATTCTGTGCATCCATTATAGGTGAGAATGCTTGTTATAGACCAACAAATCTGTGGAAACATGGGAACACTGACTCAGATTATTACCAGAAGAGTGAAAGGGGAGAGCTATTAGAACACGGAGAGTTTTATGATAAGTGGCTGCTGAAGCAGAGATAACAATTTTAAAAGAAATTTATTAACAACTTGCAGAAGAAAAAACTCCAAGTCACTTCACAGAAGTGCAATCAGCCATAAAATGACACCAAACCAAATGACATATTAGGATGAATGACCATTAGGGGAGGAGAGGTTGAGAGAGAGATTTCGGGTCTTAGGGTCTAGAGATCTAGACTTGGTTGTCAATGGTGGGGTGAAGGGAGTGGTGGTGGAGGGGATGCAGAAGAGGCCAGAGTTTGAGGAATGCAGAGTTTTCAGAATATAGTAGAGCTGGAGAACATTACAGACAGGGAGGAGATAGGCCATGAAGGGATTTGAACAGCAGGCATTTGGGGACTGGGTTCAATGTGGGTCAGAAAGCACCAAGGGTGATGGGTGATTATACGTTGATGGCGGTTGCAGGATTTTTTTGATGAAATGAATTTTCTGAAGAGTGGCGGATGGGAGACCATCCAGAACAGCACTGGATTAGTCGAGTCTCAAGGTGACAGGCATGGTCAGCTTCAAGTCAAATAGGGTGCCAAAGTTGAGAATAGTCAGCTTCAACCTAGGACAGTGGTCAGACAGCTTATTATATCAATGGTAGACTTTCTACTAGAGGTTGAATACAATATTATTGGACTTTCAATGTATAATCAGAGGTTAGTGCAGCTCATCCTGGATTGGATGTCAAAGAAGCAGCCTGACAACAGAGACAGAAGAGGGGTTGAGACAGGTGGTGGAGAGGTAAAGCTGAGCGCCGTCAGTATACACATGGAACCTTATGCTTTGCCTTTACATGATGTCTACAAGAGATAGCACATAGATGAGAAATATCAGGGTTCCAATTTTAGGTCCTTGAGAAATCCCTGCGGTAACAGTGCAGTGGGAAAAGAAGCCATTGTTGAAGATTAGAAATAGCAGGGTTCCAAGTTTAGATCCTTGTAAAATTTCTGCAATAACATTTGTGGGAAAAGAAGCCATTGTTGAAGATGCTCTGGCTACAATTATGTAGGCAAGACTGGAGTTAATTTAGAAAGATACAGGGAAAGAGGATAAGAAAGAAAACTACAGTTGCTCCAGCACAAACGTAACAGGCAGGATGACCCCTTTATGCACTGCTGATTCTACGAAATATCAAGCACCAGGATGGTTACTTAAGATCAAAAATTGAACTTTTATTTTTAAAAACACCTTGTTCCATGGAATATTTACGTTGAATCCTATCCCTTTGCCTTTTCCAACAGCATTGTAGTCAGAGTCCTTTAAATAGGGCCAAAACTGCTGGTCTTCATAACGATGCCATGACAAGTATAGAACACTAAAAGAAACCAAAGGCATTAAAATACAACGCCTCTTGTATATTAAAAATACATTAAAAATTACCATCCTCCTGGGATGCCAAGTTAAATGCAGCATGCCTATTTCCATCCTAGGTGAAGTCAACTAACTCAGAGACCAGAGACTGAACCAGCTTAGAACTTTTTGCCAACACAACTGTTAGGAGAATCAAGTTTATATGGAAAATTAGATCACTTCTCTATGATAGGAACCATAATAAAACCACTGGTTCAAGATAGATTTCTATCCTGTGATGATCACAAACGTTAATATCTATTTTTGTAAAAACACAAATGAAACGCTACCAACCTGGGATCCTCCTCAAATGTGTATTGAGTTCCTTGGCCATGATGCACATCCCAATCAACTATCAGAATCCTGGAAGAGAAGGACAATACAGCTATAATTGCTGTATCCAAAACAAAAATAGTTTTCTAATTTAAAAAAAAATTTACCTCTTCGTTCCATATATTTTTTTTGCATAATTTGCTGCTATAGCTACGTTATTGAAGATACAAAATCCGCAAGCTTCACTCTTCTGGCTGTGGTGACCTGGAGGTCTGAGAAAAATCGGCAAAAAAATAAACTTAACGTTTAAACATAAACGGTTGATTGATTTTGCTCAATGTACAAATATGAAATTATTCTGTACCTGACCAATGCCATCCCATTTCTTACGTTACCCAACATCACTGCATCAACCAGTTGTAGAGTTGCTCCCAGAGCCACTTTGGCACATTGATAAGAATTCTAAAACAAAAATGAGACTTCGATCAAACTAGCAATAAAGCCAAGACACAGTATATAACTGAAATGATGAAAAATTCAGCCAGCAATTAATGCACAAAGAACTACTTTGATATTCAATTCAACCGCAGTCTTTAACAGTTTATCGAGTTGATAAATTCTCAAACATATTCTAGCAATCAAAGAATGCTTTATTTTCTTGTCTATATTTACTTTTTAGACACATTAATAAATGCTGGTTAATTATATTAGTGGAATTAGTTTTGCGTTCCTCTGGTAAAAAACCAGTCATAACAGCTTGATTGGAAATCTGCAAAACAGCAGAATTTTACCCTTGGTGTGCGGGTGCGCGCCTGACACGCCTGTCTGTGAAATAAAGCGTGTTGAAGTCAGACCAGTGTCCCAAAGTCAATGCACACTCTCACAATATTTTGCTAGGCGGGCGTGCAATGAAGACAGCGGCCCGCCCGCCATTAATGAAGTGGCCAGTTAAGGCCCTTGAGAGACCAGTTGACTCCAAGTTTACGTAATCCATGCGATTTTCAGGCCATCGCACGGGCAAGCCACAATTTACAAAACCTCATCCACGGGCGGGAAAAGAGGGGTCAGTGGGCTTCACAAAGGAAACAGTGAGTAGTTTTAGATATCACTTGCTGCTGCTTGCTTCTGTGAACAGGACAGCTTCATTTCGCTTCAGCGGTGCGCTGCTGATCGTGGGCAGTGGTCAGCTTCCCAACCACGCCCGGCGAGCCCGCATGCCAAGGGTAAAATTTTGCCCATGGCTCACATAAAATTGCAACATGTTCTTCTCTGTTTTTATTAATGCAATGACTCATGCTATGGTACAGACTCAATCATTCCTCCACTACCATATACCAGTAGTTATTCTTTTCTCATGGACTCAATGACCATCAGCAAGTTATCTGACTACATTGGGAAGAAAGGGTGTCGCTGACCCTGTTCTCATTCATTAACACTCTGACAAGGGGGGGGGGGGTCACAGGATAACAGTTACTCGAGGGGTCTTAGATTACCTATATTTTCCTTAACCCAAGGATGTCCCTTAGCCTAGAAATGCCAACCCAACAGTGGTACTTCTGTCCTGAATAGGATTAGCTTGGTAAATGCAAACCAGAGCTCAGCCTTCCTATTGTGTTTTTTAAAATCATTGTTAATACAAACTTTTTGCATTGATAATTCAATGTTTACTTGAAACTTTGCATCATAAAGCACTTGTAAAATAAATAAAATATATCAAATGCTTAATGTGAAGTTATCAAGACTGGTGTTGTACATGTTATCCCAACAGAATATTCCTACTTTCAAGACTTCTCGCTGAACTTAGAGCGACGGTGTCGAGTAAAAAATCATTTTTATTTACATACCCATTATCATGTCCACAGAATATCCCAAAGCACTTCATATCCAATAAACAGTGGTTATATGGGTAAACAGTGCAGCCAATCTGCTGCATTAGGATCCCGCAAGCAACAAATGAGTTGAGGACGTCCTTTGCTTTTCATAGTCTGTTGTGTTCAGAATGTTAATAAGGACCAGGAAATCTTCCTACTCTGAATAGGTAGATCGGGTTTAACATACAAACATACAAATTAGGACCAATAATAGGCTATTCACCCCGTTAGCTTGCTCAGTCATTCAATAAGATTATGGCTGATCTGGTTGTGGCCTCAATACCACATGCCTGCCTACCTTTGGCTTCCTTGTTAGTCAAGAATCTATCTGCCTCTGAATTAAAAACATTCAATGATCCTACCTCCAACACTCCCTAGGGGAGAATTCCAAAGACACACGACTCTCAGAAAAAAATTCTCCTCCACTCCATCTTAAATGGAAGACCCCTTATTTTTAAACTGTCTCCCCAATTCTAGACTTTCCTACAAGGGACGCATCCTTTCAGCACCCACCCTGTCAATTCCCCTCAGGATCTTACATGTTTCAATAAGATCACCTCTCATTCTTCTGAATTCCAGTGGATCAAGGCCCAGCCAGTCCAATCTTTCCTCAAAAGATAACTAACCCACCCCCCATCTCCCCCCCATCCCAGGTACCTCATTCCTCAGAGTTCTGTAATCCCTTCCTATTCAAGTAATATGTTGCCTTCTATTCTTCCTGCCAAAGCGGACATTCACATTTTCCCAAATTATACTCCATGTGCCAAATTTTTGCCCACTCACTTAACCTTTCATAGAAACATACAAACTAGGAGCATGAGTAGGCCGCGTGGCCCTTCGAGCCTGCTCCGTCTTTCAATATGATCATGGCTGATCCTCTATCTCAATGCCATATTCCTGTTTTCTCTCCATGTCCCTTGATGCCCCTAATATCCAAAAATTTATCAATTTCTTTCTTGAATATACTCAGTTACCCAGCCTCCACAGCCTTCTGTGGTAGGGGATTCCACAGGTTGACCACCCTCTGAGTGAAGAAATTTTTCCTCATCTCAGTCCTAAATGGTCTACCCCATATCCTCAGACTATGGCCCCTGGTTCTAGACTCCCCAAACAGGGGAAACATCCTCCCTGCATCCAGTCTGTCTAGTCCTGTTAGAATTTTATACATTTCAATTAGATCCCCTTTCATTCTTCTAAACTCTAGTGAATACAGGCCCAGTCGAACTAATCTCTCCTCACACGACACTCCTGCCATCCCCAGTATCAGCCTTGTGAACCTTCGCTGCACTCCCTCTATGGCAAGTATATCCTTTCTTAGGTAGGGAGACGAAAACTGCACGCAATACTCCAGGTATAGTCTCACCAAGGCCCTGCATAACTGCAGTAAGACATCCCTACTTCTGAACTCAAATCCTCTTGCAATGAAGGCCAACATACCATTTGCCTTCCTAAATGCTTGCTGCACCTGCCTATTTACTTTCATTGACTGGTGTACAAGGACACCCACATCCCTTTGTACATCCACATTTCCCAATATATCAGCATTTAAATAATACTTTGCCTTTCTGTTTTTCACACCGAAGTGTATAACTTCACATTTATCCACGTTATACTGTACCTGCCATGTGTGCCCACACACACTTGTCGAACCACCCTGAAGCCTCCTTGCATCCTCCTCACAACTCCACCCAGTTTTGTGTTGTCAGCAAACTTGAAAATATTGCACTAGGTTCCCTCATCTAAGTCATTTATATATATCATGAATATCTGGGTCCCAAGCACTGATCCCTGCGGTACACCCATAGTTACCACCTGCCACCTGGAAAAAGACCCATTAAATCCCACTCTTTGTTTCCTGTCTGTCAACCAACTCTCAATCCATGAATAAACTGCAGATCCCTCACACCCTCTTCACAACCTACTTTCCTACCTACCTTTTGTATCATCAGCAAATTTAGCAAGCATACATTCGGTCCCTTCATCCAAGTCATTGATTTAGATTGTAAACAGTTGAGGCCTTAGCACTGACCCCTGTGGCACTCCAGTCATCACATCCTGCCAACCTGAAAATGACCCATCTATGCTTACTCTGTTTGCTATGAGCTAACCAATCCTCTATCCATACTAATATGTTACCTCCTATGCCATGAGCTCTTATTTTGTAAACTTTGATATGGCACCTTGTCAAATACCTTCTGGAAATCTACATACAGCACATCCACAGGTTCCCCTTTATCCTTCCTCAAAGGACTCCAATAAATTAGTCAAACATGATTTCCCTTTCACAAAACCATGTTGACGTTGACTGATTTCATTGAGATTTTCTAAGTGCTCAGCTATAATCTCCTTATTAGTAGATTCCAGCATTTCTCCATGACAGATGTTAAGCTAACTAGTGTGTAGTTTCTTGCATTCTTGAATAGGGGAGTCACATTTGCTATTTTCCAATCTCATATGGGCCTTTGCAGAATCTAGGGAATTTTGGAAAAGTAAAATGAATACATCGACTATCGCAGCAGCCACTCTTAAGACCCTAGGATGAAGTTCATCAGGACCCAAGGACTTGTCAGCTTTTAGTTCTAATAATTTTTGCAGTATCCTTTCCCTGGTAATTGTATTGTTTTAAGCTCCTCCCTACCTTTTACCTCCTGATTCACAATAATTGTTGGGATGTTATTTGCATCCTCTACAATGAAGACAGATGCAAAATATTGTTAATTCATCTGCCATTTCCTTATTTTCCACGATCAATTCCCCAGACTTCTGGGGGACCAATACTCGCTTTACTTACTCTTTTCCTTTTTAACTACCTGTAGAAATCTTACTGTTTTATATTTCTAGCCAGTTTGCTCTCGTACTCTCCCTCCTTACTCATCTTTAAGTCATTTTTGCTGTTCTTTATACTGTCTAATCTTCTGACTTGCTACTCATCTTTGTAGAATTATACGCTTTTTCTTTCAATTGATACTATATTTAACTTCTTTAGTTAGCCATGGATGGTGCACCCTTCCCTTAAAGTATTTCTTTCTTATTGGAATGCACCTTTTCTGAGTATCCTGAAATATCTATTTAAATGTCTGCCACTGCATCTCTACTGACCCATCCCTTAAACTGTTTTCCCAGTTCACTTTAGCCAGCTGTCTTCAGGCCCTCATAATTGTTCTTATTTAAGTTTAAAACACTAGTCTTAGATCCACTTATCTCTCCCTTAGACTGAATGCAAGATTCAACCTAATTATGATAATATTTAGGAGTGCCTTCACTATGAGGTCATTAATTAATCCTGTCTTACTGCACATTACCAGACTTAGTGTAGCCTGCTCTCTGGTTGGCTCTAGAATGTATGGCCCTAAGAAACTGTCCAAAAACACTCTTTGAACTCATCAACCAGGCTACCTTTGCCAATCTGATTTGTCCAATCTATATGTAGATTGAAATCACCCATGATTATCACCACACCTTTCTCACAAGCTCCCACTGTTTCTTCCTATATACCCCATGCTACATTGTAGTTACTGTTAGAGGGCCTATAAACCATTCCCACAAGTGACTTCTTACCTTTACTATTTCTCATCTCTATCCAAACTGATTCTACATATTGATCTCCAGAACTAAGGTAATCTCTCTCTATTGTACCAATGTCATCCTTCATTAACAGAGCTACAACTCCACCTTTTCCTAGCTTCCTGTTCTTCCTAAATGTCATGTACCCTTGAATATTCAGGTCCCAGTCTTTGTCATCTTGTAGCCATGTCTCTGTAATGGGTATCAGATCATACATATTTATTTCTATTTGTGCTGTCAGTTCATCTGTTATAAATACTATGTGCACGCAGATACAGAGCCTTTAGTTCTGGCTTTTTACTATTTTTGTAACCTCTGACCTTATCTGCTGATGCACTCTTAGGTTTGTACACTCTGTCCCTTTCTGCCACCTTGTTCTTTTGCCTGTCTTCTCTATTTATCACATCTTCCTAAACTTGATCTTTTCCCCCCACTATTTAGTTTGTCATCTCCACTGCCCTAGTTACATGGCTCGCCAGAACACTGTTCTTGGCATGGTTCAGGTGAAGACCAGCCCAACAGTACAGCTTCCACCTTCCATAGTATTGGTGTCAGTGCCCCATGAATCAAAACCTATTTCTCCCACACCAATCTTTGAGCCACGCATTTACCTCTCTAATCTTATTTAGCATATGCCAATTTGTTTGTGGTTCAGGTAGAATTCTGAGATTGTTACCTTTGAGGTTCTGTTTTTTTAAATTTAGCCCTGAGACATATAGCATTTCATCTGCAAAACAGCATCTCTGATAAAGCAGAACTTCCTCAATGCTCTACTGACGTAGCAACCTAGATCAGGAGTTTACAAACTTTTTACCTTTATAGACTCTCACGCTTCTACCAATGAGAATATGGTCTTGTTCAATCAATCCTTTTTACATCCATCAGAAAGCAATCTTCATCAACCCATTGGTCATGTATTTAAAAATCTGAAAATACAGCAACCAAAGTTGCCCAAAGCACCAGGAGCTCTGGGTTGATCACCAAAGATTGTGGCTCAGATCTAAACTGTAGGCCAATGGTTGGAAAAACCTGGCCTAAATTATGTGACTATTCATAGAATGGAGTCTTGAACCCAAGTCCAACACAAATGAAAGTGCTGCCAATACAATAAAGCTGACACAGTGAAAGAAATAGAAACATGATTTTAACTGGATACCAGTTAAGAAGAATATATTTTGTTGCAAGTGGAATTTTACTTACAGGGTGAAAATAAACATCATCATAATTGTATGAAAAAATCTTCAGCTCTTCAACAGTCATAGAAGCGCTAGATTTCACAGCTTCTATATAATCCAAACTAAAGAAAGAAAATACTTTAATATGATCTCATTCAAACAACAGTTTCACTAATTAAAAATTGTTAGACATCCAATGGCAAAGTATGTAGGTTTAGCAATAGCCACATCAGAACGGGAGGATATGGGTCAAAGTTTCTGATCTTAACTAGGTTGACAAGGCAGACATGTCCTAGGAACAACTTATGAAGTGATACAGGTAAAAATGTGGGTCCAGGCCATCCACATCTGGTTGGGCACACCCCAGTGCTTCAAAAAACTGGTCACATACTATAAATGCAAGTTAGTATTTGTTGAACTCAAATTCATTGGAAATAGTTAGAAGATCCAAATTACGTAAATGTCATGAAAGAAAATTGATTTAAACAAGACATTTACTGAAGCACTAACTCATCACCCAAAACTTAGTTCAATGTTTGATAATAAAAACATGACTTTAATTTCAGAATATATACACATTTTCCGTCATGGAACAGGTTATGTACTTCAGTATTAAAATGATAACCCACTTAAGAGTGCTCAGGCTTCCCTCTTTCCACATGTTGGCCTACTCACGAGAAAGATCACATTTGACAGGAATTATTTTGCCACTTGCTATTTGCCAGCTGTGTGTATGCCTGGAATCGTATTTTCATGCACTGAATCAACTACTAAAAAAAAATTAACATAATTGAAAAGTTAAAGAACTCAGACTGAATTTTCACAGCAAAGCCAGGGAATGACAGCACTGAAATATTTAAATAATGCACCAAGAGGGACTGAGCAAAGCAGAAAAAGCTATGAAATCCAAAACCTGAACCTATTTAGAGTAAAATTTAAGATGATGAGCATATTGAGGAAAGAAAATTTGAAAAAAAAAGCATAGATTGCCTCAAAAGACACTATACCAATACTCTTAAATACAAAGCAGAATACAGCAAGAACACAAAACACACCAGTTTGCAAACGATTATACAAATTGGGGCATTAATTCACAGTAACCTCAAAGGTTTTTGATGTTGAAATATTTCTGCAGTATTTGCAGTCAGCACATTAGAATATCATAAAATAATGGTGTGAAATTACAGGATTTCTTTTATTGCCGTCATCATCTTAGTTTTGCCGAGAGATGTAGGTGACCACAGTCTTCCAAACTTTCCAATAATAGCAAGAGTGGATGACGTCAATGTTGTGGAGCTCTAGTTAAGCCAGTCTAAATGTTATCTAGCTGCTTCCTTCGTTGTCAGCCTCAAGCTCTTCTTCCATTAATCTTTCTGGTGGTGATTAGGCATTCCAACCCTTTGCATGACAACACAAAAGAAAAATGGAGTTCTTTGGACATGTTATGACCAAATGAGGAGGGGTAGAATGGCTCCCCTCTTTTTACCCCATTCCTCATTAGACTACAACAGGTTTCTTTTAAATAAAAAGGGTACACTTGTCCATTCAGTGACTGTTTAACTGTTTATGTGCTGTGACTGTATAAGAAACAGACAGACAGTTTTCTTTTTAAAAACTTGCAAGGAAACGATTTGTTTATTAGTATTTATTGTACTGAATACCCAGTCTAAACAAAATAATAAAAGCGCTCCAACCTACACATGCTAATGTGCTCAAAAGTTCCCCCACACACAGATAGGCAGACAAAATAAGTTACAACACAGGAGGAGAGATTAAGCAGATTTAAGGTCCAATAAAAATGAATAATATACAGGTCTTGTAGGTTGGCTGCTTTCAGACTGGACTTACAGCATCTGCGGAAAGGAACACAGTTAACGTTTCGAGTCTGTATGACTCTTCAACAGAACTAAGGAAAAATAGAAGAGGTGAAATATAAGCTGGTTTAAAGGGGGTGGGACAGGTAGAGCTGGATAGAGGGCCAGTGATAGGTGGAGATAACCAAAAGATGTCCTGGACCAAAGGACAAAGAGGTGTTGAAGCTGGTGATATTATCTAAGGAATGTGATAATAAAGGTACAGATAGCCCTAGTAGGGGTGGGGTGGGGGGAAGAGATCGAAATAGGCTAAAAGGCAAAGATAAAACAATAGATGGAAATACATTTAAAAATAATGGAAATAGGTAGGAAAAGAAAAATCTATATAAATTATTGGAAAAAAGGGGGATTGGAAAGTGGGCGGGGATGGAGGAGAGAGTTCATAATCTAAAATTGTTGAACTCAATATTCAGTCCGGAAGGCTATAAAGTGCCTAGTGGGAAGATGAGGTGCTGTTCCTCCAGTTTGCGTTGAACTTCACTGGAAAAATGCAGCATGCCAAGGACGGACATGTGGGCATGACAGCAGGGTGGAGTGTTGAAATGGCAAGCGACAAAGAGGTCTGGGTCGTGCTTCCGGACAGACCGAAGGTGTTTCACAAATGGTCACCCATTCTGCATTTGGTCTCTCCAATGTAGAGGAAACCGCATTGGGAGCAGCGAATGCAGTAGACTAAATTGAGGGAAATCTGATTGCTCTCCGTTTCTTCTTCGAACAGAGGCCCGAACAATCCCCATCCACCACTACTCTCCTCCGTCTGGCTGAACTTGTTCTCACACTGAACAATTTCTCCTTAAACTCCTCTCACTTCCTCCAAATAAAAGGTGTGGCTATGGGCACCCGCATGGGCCCCAGTTATGCCTGTCTCTTTATGGGGTATGTGGAACATTCCTTGTTCCAGTCCTACACCGGCTCCCTACCACAACTCTTTCTCCAGTACATCGATGATTGCTTCGGTGCTGCTTCATGCTCTCGTCTGGACCTGGAAAAATGTATTAATTTTGATTCCAATTTCCACCCCTCCATCATTTTCACATGGTACATCTGTGACACTTCCCTTCCCTTCCTTGACCTCTCTGTCTCAATTTCTGGTGATAGACTGTCCAAGCCTACCGACTCCCACAGCTACCTCGACTACAGTTCCTCACACCCCGCTTCCTGTAAGAAGTCCATCCCATTCTCTCAGTTTCTTTGCCTCCGTCGCATCTGTTCTGATGATGCCACTTTCAAAAACAGTTCCTCTGACATGTCTTCCTTCTTCCTTAACCGAGGTTTTCCACCCACGCTGGTTGACAGGGCCCTCAACCGTGTCCAGCCCATCTCCCGCGCATCCACCCTCACACCTTCCTCTCCCTCCCAGAACCATGATAGGGTTCCCCCTTATCCTCAATTATCACCCCACCAGCCTCCGCATTCAAAGGATCATCCTCCGCCATTTCTGCCAACTCCAGCACGATGCCACCACCAAACACATCTTCCCTTCATCCCCCGGCAGCATTCCGCAGGGATCGTTCCCTCCAGGACACCCTGGTCCACTCTTCCATCACCTCCTACACCTCAACCCCCTCCCACCTTCCCATGCAACCGCAGAAGGTGCAACACCTTCCCCTTTACTTCCCCTCTCCTCACCGTCCAAGGGCCCAAACACTCCTTTCAAGTGAAGCAGCATTTCACTTGCACTTCCCTCAATTTAGTCTACTGCATTCGCTGCTCCCAATGCAGTTTCCTCTACATTGGAGAGACCAAACGCAGACTGGGTGACCGCTTTGCAGAACACCTTTGGTCTGTCCGCAAGCATGACCCAGACCTCCCCGTTGCTTTTCAACACTCCACCCTACTCTCATGCCCAGTGTCCATCCTTGGCCTGCTGCAATGTTCCAGTGAAGCTCAACGCAAACTGGAGGAACAGCACCTTATCTTCCGACTAGGCACTTTTACAGCGTTCAGGACTGAATATTGAGTTCAACAATTTTAGATCATGAACTCTTTCGTCCATCCCCACCCCCTTTCCAATCCCCCTTATTTCTTATAGATTTTTCTTTTCCCACCTATTTCCATTATTTTTAAATGTATTTCCATCCATTGTTTTATCTTTGCCTTTTAGCCTATTTCGATCCCTTCCCCCAACCCACCCCCACTAGGGCTATCTGTACCTTTATTATCACATTCCTTAGATAATATCACCAGCTTCAACACCTCTTTGTCCTTTGGTCTAGGACAACTTTTGGTTATCTCCACCTATCAATGGCCCTCTATCCAGCTCTACTTGTCCCACCCCCCCTTTAAACCAGCTTATATTTCACTTTTTTTGTATTTTTCCTTAGTTCTGTTGAAGAGTCATACGGTCTCGAAACATAAACTGTGTTCCTTTCCGCAGATGCTGTAAGTCCAGTCTGAAAGCAGCCAACCTATAAGACCTGTATATTATTCATTTTTATTGGACCTTAAATCTGCTTAATCTATCCTCCTGTGTTGTAACTTATTTTGTCTGCCTATCTGTGTGTGGGGGAACTTTTGAGCACATTAGCATGTGTAGGTTGGAGCGCTTTTATTATTTTGTTTAGACTGGGTATTCAGTACAATAAATACTAATAAACAAATAACTTCCTTGCAAGTTTTTAAAAAGAAAACTGTCTGTCTGTGTCTTATATAGTCACAGCACATAAACAGTTAAACAGTCACTGAATGGACAAGCGTACCCTTTTTATTTAAAAGAAACCTGTTGTAGTCTAATGAGGAATGGGGTAAAAAGAGGGGAGCCATTCTACCCCTCCTCATTTGGTCATAACATGTCCAAAGAACTCCATTTTTCTTTTGTGTTGTCATGCAAAGGGTTGGAATGCCTAATCACCACCAGAAAGATTAACGGAAGAAAAGCATGAGGCTGACAGCGAAGGAAGCAGCTAGATAACATTTAGACTGGTTTAAATAGAACTCCAACATTGACATCATCCACTCTTGCTATTATTGGAAAGTTTGGAAGACTGTGGTCACCTACATCACTCGGCAAAACTAAGATGATGACGGCAATAAAAGAAATCCTGTAATTTCACACCATTATTTTATGATATTCTAATGTGCTGACTGCAAATACTGCAGAAATATTTCAACATCAAAAACCTTTGAGGTCACTGTGAATTAATGCCCCAATTTATATAATCATTTGCAAACTGGTGTGTTTTGTATTCTTGCTGTATTCTGCTTTGTATTTAAAAGTATTGGTATAGTGTCTTTTGAGGCAATCTATGCTTTTTTTTTCAAATTTTCTTTCCTCAATATGCTCATCATCTTAAATTTTACTCTAAATAGGTTCAGGTTTTGGATTTCATAGCTTTTTCTGCTTTGCTCAGTCCCTCTTGGTGCATTATTTAAATATTTCAGTGCTGTCATTCCCTGGCTTTGCTGTGAAAATTCAGTCTGAGTTCTTTAACTTTTCAATTATGTTAATTTTTTTTAGTAGTTGATTCAGTGCATGAAAAAACGATTCCAGGCATACACACAGCTGGCAAATAGCAAGTGGCAAAATAATTCCTGTCAAATGTGATCTTTCTCGTGAGTAGGCCAACATGTGGAAAGAGGGAAGCCTGAACACTCTTAAGTGGGTTATCATTTTAATACTGAAGTACATAACCTGTTCCATGATGGAAAATGTGTATATATTCTGAAATTAAAGTCATGTTTTTATTATCAAACATTGAACTAAGTTTTGGGTGATGAGTTAGTGCTTCAGTAAATGTCTTGTTTAAATCAATTTTCTTTCATGACATTTATGTAATTTGGATCTTCTAACTATTTCCAATGAATTTGAGTTCAACAAATACTAACTTGCATTTATAGTATGTGACCAGTTTTTTGAAGCACTGGGGTGTGCCCAACCAGATGTGGATGGCCTGGGCCCACATTTTTACCTGTATCACTTCATAAGTTGTTCCTAGGACATGTCTGCCTTGTCAACCCAGTTAAGATCAGAAGCTGGGTGGAGTGAGAATGTCCCACTCAGGGTTCCTGCTTCTTTGGCATTTCTTCTGTGGCCTGGAGAAAAGCTATTACTTGACACTCTAAAGGGTTAGTGTGTTCATCACATGATCTCCCCATCCCAATTGACCAGTTACCCAATTATGGTCATTGCAAGTTGATTCCAGGTGCCTGGCTTGGACTTAATTAGGTTATGGCTAGAAGGTCTCTCAGCCGGAGTCCATTGTCCAAAGTGCTTATGTCTAATGGTTTGTTCCACACCCAGTTGAATACCCAGGTTGTCTGGATACTTTGTGAATGGGTTAGGGGGTGGCATAATGACATTCCGCTCAGGTGATTGTTTTCTGATGGGGTCTTCTAGACAAGGTGACTCCAATTTAATGGCTTTGGAATTTGTATGGTACAGTGATGCAAATGTCCAGCCTTCTTAGTAGCTGCTGTTTAAGTCACCTTTTAAAAGAATGCTGCTGTTTAGTCCTTTTAAAACTCCACCAGCGGTTTTCAGCGCAATAAATATAGTCATTTTTGATATAAAGCAAGGATTTATAACATTGATATTATTTAAAAGTTCTCTTACTCTTCTGACCTCATACAGCACTTCTTCATTAATTCTATTCCCCACAGTAAAGATGAGCTAAAGAATTTACTATGTGTAAAGGAAATATTATTTTTTTCCCTAATATTACTGTGGGATCTGAAGCAGGCTTCTGTGTGTACGTTTGTGTTTGTGTGTGTGTGAGACACTAATTTAATTAAACTAAAGATTGTCAGACTGCAAGGTTTAAATCATCAAAGGGACTAAGTGTAAAACAGGCATTTTGAAATGGAGATGGGTGAGCTAAGATGAAATCTCAGCAGATTTCATAGTTAAGAAGTTGTTTGATTTCCAAAGGGACATGATAAGATGTTTTACAACTGGCAAGTTAAATAAGGTAAAGCTATTAAGTTTATCTTTCCCGGAAGTGTTGGCCATGAGGACAACATGAAAGATTTTTATATTCTGGGAAAGTGAGTTCCAAAGCAAGGGTGAAACAAAGGGATTTACAGATCAAAAGGCAGAAAATATATTTAAAGAAAGATGGAAAGCTGTACGGGCTGTGGCCTTATGAGATAGTGAGACGTGGACTGTATTAAATAGACCTGTGAAAAAGCAGCCTCAAGTATCCCAGAGAAGTACTGGTTTGGTCCAGAGTGCAAATTTTGTTAAAAGCCTTGGAGTTCCATTGTTGATTGAGAGGGAGTGAGAAGCTGTGAAATACCTCCCTTAAAGCAACAGTGGGTGCTTGTGGTAATATTGCTGGTTGTTTTATAGATTAAGAATTTATTTGGACTGTTCCCTAAAAAGGGATGTGTCGTTGGGAGTCTAGTTAAGTAGAAATCTTTTGGGAACTGTTATACAACTAGGTTTAGCTGTATAAAAGTAATCTTGTGTGTTTAACTTTCCTTTTGTTAATAAATGTTTTAATTTAATCTTTAAAATGCCGAAAGGTGGTGGTGGACTCTCTACTTCTGACTTCAGTGTACATACCTTCTCGGAATAAGTACAAATTGAAAAATCGTTGTGGTAGCTCGACCAAGTTTCCCTTTGTGATTTGGTCAGCCTGGCAATTAATTACCATCTGCCATATCATAACATATGAGAGAGTAATGCAAATAAGAAACTGGCTGTTTATCCACAAAAGGGGGGAGAAATAATTGGCAAGTTAACTCAGATATCCTTAGGAATGGTAGTAGCATAGAGAGAGAAGGAAGATGATCTGCTGCCCAACCTTCACTCAGAAAGGAAAGGAGTTGCGGGGGTCGGGGGTGGGAAATGCACACAACAATTGAGACCAGTACTTAAGTTTAAATGTAGGTACAACCTGTGAACCAACATAATTTCCTCTTCGATGGCTTCTCGAACAGATAGTGGGATGCATCTTTCCACAAGGCCATAGTATTGCAGTTTCTCATAGGAAGCAGACAGTCGCTCTGGTTTTTCAATACTGCAAGCTGGGCTAAAATGCATCCAAAAGAGATGGTTAATTATTGAAACAGATCATAAGAAGTTCTCCATTTGCTAGCTGAACACCATAGTTTGGGTTAAAAACTTCATTAGCTTAATCAGAGGTGCCATGGGGGAATAGCTGGTCTGGAAGATGCAAACGTCAAGGTAACATTGCATGTTAGCCAAAAGAAACAAGGTTTAGCTATGTTGATTGAGCAATATGGAAGTAACTTTACTTTGTACTGATAGATCTACACCTGATATGAGCATGCTGAATGACAATACTTTGGTTGTTGAAAGGTGTTCGACGCCAAAATATAAAAGAGTCAGGTACTCACCACCACCTTCTCAAGGGCAATTAGGGATGGGCAATAAACGTTGGCCTAGCCAGCGACGCCCACATCCCGTACGTGAATAAAAATTAAGTTGCCCTAATTTAGCAGATTCTAATGATATTTATTGGGGAGGGGCCAGATTTCCATTCTTCCTCCTTTCTCAAGGGGTTAGTACATCAAAATTAATTCCTATCTTCAATGCTGATTGACTGATGGCTATTAGGTATAAAACATTAATTAGGTGGCTGGTCGAGTAATTTTTATCCCAGTTAGGGAAACCACTCAGCACTGTTAGACATTCAGCCGAAAATTGACACACTTTCATCTTAAAAACAACTTCAGTGATTCAGATGTTAATTTGTTGCATAGCGCCACTATTGAAAAAAACAGCATCCAAATATATAAACTACTGATATAATCATGAAATGTAGAAATAATGCTTTTGTTTGGTTTTAAACAACGTATACTTATAAAACACCTTTAAGGTAATAAAACATCTCACTGCACTTCACAGGAGGGTTATAAAGCAAAATTAAACACTGAATGACATATGGTGGTATTAGGGCAGAACAAAAGCTTGGTCAAAGATGTGGGAGTATAAGGAATGCCTAAAGGATGAAAGAAAGGCAGGGAGACAGAGAAGTTTAAGGAGAGAATTACAGAACTTAGAGGCTGGGCAGTTAAAGGCATAGCCACCAGTGTTAGAGCAATTAAAATCAAGGATGCTGAAGAGGCCAGAATTAGGCAAATATATATATCTAAGGGTTGTGAGGCTGGATGAGATTACAAAGATAGGGAGGGAGTGAAGCCTTGGACTGATTTGAAAATAAGGATGAGAACTTTAAAAATTGAAGCATTGCTTGACTGGGTGCCAATGTATGTCAACAGGCACAGGGATAATAGGGGAATGGAATTTGGTGCAAGTAAGGACACAGGCAGAGTTTACCAAGAGCAGAATGTGGGAGACTAGCCAGGGGTACATTGTTCTCTCCAGTCTTGACTATTCCAAAGACATGAATGAGAGTTTCAGCAAATGAGTTGAAGCAGAGGCGAAATCAGGTGACACAACAAAGGTAGAAACAGGCAGCCTTAGCAATGGTGTGGACGTGGCCAGACGCTCAACTCAGGATCAAATATGACGTCAAGGTTGCAAACAGCCTGGTGTAAGCTCAGATAGATGCAAGGAAGTGGGATGAAGTTGGCAGCTAGGGAACAGAATTTGGGCAGGTACCAAAGGCAATGGCTTCAGTCTTCCCGATATTTAAATGGAGTCAATTTCTGTTAATCCAGTCCTAGATGTTGGATATGCAGTCTGACAATTTAGCAACAGTGGACAAATCAAGAGATGTGGTGCTGAGGCAGAGCTGAGTGTTGTCACATGCTGTGCTTTCAGATGATGTCACCATAGTATCCATGAGAAATAGGAAGGGGCCAATGATAGATCTTCAGGGGAAACTGGAGGTAACAGTGGGAGAGTGGGAAGAGAAGCCATTGCAAGTGATTCTCTGGCTACCAGTGCTTGGATAAGATTGGAACCAGGCAGTGCTGTCCCATCCAGCTGCATGATGCTGAAGAGGCATTGGAGGAGAATGGTGTGGTCAACTGCTTAACTTTAAAAATGCTTTGTGTGAGTTCAAGAATTGCTTAATTATGATTCAACATTTACATTTTTACAGTGCTCCATTAGAAACAAAAGAATTAATTACTTTAGGAACAACATAACCTATTATAGTACTTACTAATCCCACAGCAGGTTGTAGTTCATCATTTGTTCATCGTAGATCAACCCTGTTCTTGAAGCCATGACTGAAGAAATAAAAATGCAGTGTCACTTATCTCCAAAATAAATCAATTCTAACTTTCAAGAATATTTTGGCATTTGAATTGCTGTGTTAACAACTTTTAAGGTTTTGTTTTCAAACTTAGCAAGTGTGGAGGAAGGCAGACCATGCTTCTGTACATCTCAGTCAAAGCGGTTTAGGGCTGAGACGAAGAACAACTATGATTTTGCATTTTATTTCATTTCTCCCACCCCTTTCACTTGATGGTTCAACTCTGACCTTAGTTTGTCACTCCCATTCTTAATGTCTTTCAAATTTCAAATAAAATAAGTGGGCAGCCTCTGGTCTGCCTCCTTAACAACTTGGAACTTTTAACAATGCATCCAGTCCAACCAATTTGCAGAAAGCTACAAACAAATTAACTTTCTTAATAAATGTCCCGCAATTACCTCACCTAATCTTGTGCTTGTCTCTCTGCAGCCAACTTCCAGTAACTATTTCACCAAACTAACAGGCATCGCTAGCTTGTCTTATTCTCTCTCTTCTTTGGACCCCTGATTGACCCTGTATGACCAATCATCTTGTCAATCAAGATTACTAGCCTACCCCTATGAAATAAACAAAAACAGAAAATGCTGGAAAAATTCAGCAGGTCTGACAGCATCTGTGGAGAGAGAAAAACAAAGTTAATGTTTCAAGTCCGTATGACTTCTTCAGCTCAGAAGGGTCTTACAGATTTGAAACGTCAACTTTATTTTTCTCTCTCCACAGATGCTGTCAGGCCTGATGAGTTTTACCAGCATTTTCTGTTCTTGTTTCAGATTTCCAGCATCCACAGTATTTTGCTTTTACCCTATGAAATATAGTTAGCGGAATATAATCAGTCGGGTGCTGTAGCCATTAATCAGCGCAGTCATCCAAGGAGAAGACGGGCAAAGAGCTGAATATCTATATACAAATTTAACCCCCAAGTTTCTCAAAAAGTGAAAAGTGGAATTAACAGCTAGTGGTTAGAACCATGGAGTCGTTACAGCACAGAAGACCATTCGACAATTTCCAGTCCTTGCAATATCCTCATAAATCTCATTTAGTTCAATATCTTATGACTGTCGAAAGCTTCTTTATAGTGAAAACTGCAGGTTAGTATGATTTGGTCAAACAAATTAATAAATGGGTAACTGTTGAATTATTTTAGTATGTAATAACATTTTCTTAACTGATAATAAATAAAATTAAATGGAAGCACCAAAATTAGGAAATTGAAATCAAGTTCCATTCTAATTTTGTAACCTCAGAGAAATATATTTGTGGATTTCCCCTGAGCTGCATTCTGTTCCAAAAAAGTATGCCAACACATGAATTAGGACTAGGCCAATCAGCCCCTCAAGCCTGCCCTGCCGGTTGACCATTCATTCCTGATCTGATTGTGGCCTCAAATCCACTTTCCTGTCTACTCCCATATCCTTTTATTCCCTTGTCGATCAAGAATCTAACTCAGCCTTAAAAATATTCAATGACCCTGCCTCCACTACTCTCTGGGGAAGAGAATTCCACAAACTAATAACCCTCAGAGGAAAAAAATCATCTCATCTCTGTCTTAAATGGGGGACCCCTTATTTTTAAATGGTGTCCCTAGTTCTAGTCTCTCCCATAAAAGGAAACATCCTCCTAGCATCCACCCTATCAAGTCCCCTCAGCATCTTTTATGTTTCAATAAGGTCACCTCCCACTCTTCTAAACTATAATGGATATGGGCCAAGCCTGTCCAACCTTCCCTCATAAGATAACCCCTTTATCCCAGGAATCAGTTGAGTGAATCTGCTCTGAACTGCTAATGCAATTATATACTTTTTGAAGTAAGACCAAAACTGTACTCTAGATGTGATCTCACCAATGCACTCTACAACTACAGCAAAACTTTCCAACTTTTAGACTAGATTCCCCTTGCAATTAACATTTTTCCATTTGCGTTCCTAATCACTTACTGTACCTGCACGTTAACTTTTTGTGATTCATGTACTAGGACACCCTGATCCCTCTGTACCACCCAGTTCTGCAGTCTCTCATTTGACAATGAACTTTACACAATTTTCGGGAAAACAGAAACATTTAAAAACTAAATAAATCACTAAATTTCCAAACAGAATTTTTTTATATTAAACTGCAATGCAGGTTTTTTTTAAAATTAGCATTGGAAAGTAATAGGTGAGACCAGGATAAGGTGTCCTGGGCAGGAGTAAAGACTGAATAGATGGAAACTGTTCTATCTTCGATGTCTCAGATCTATATGGGGGGAGAGGGAAATGTGTCCACACTGTATATTGCGAATTTGGACGGAATAAACAGCCCTGCTCAAACTCGCAGCCTCTCAGCCACTGAAAAACCCTCACCTTAGTGACATACCGCTGATGGTCGCTGAGGTATGAACATCCGGCCGGGGGGTCAACCTCTTGTCACGGCGGAAGTGGTGCATGATTGACAGCGGGATCAGCCATTCAGAGGACGAGCCGCCCGTGAGCGTCCAATGGCGAAGCAGCGCGGGAAGGGTAGTGCCAGTTGATTGGTCGCTAGGGGGCGGTTGCGGAGCGAAGGCGCGCACGGAGGGGGAGGCGTGCCTCTGAGCGGCCCCGGGAGCTGGTTCCAGGGCAGGCAGAGGTTAGGGGCCGAGGTAGATGGTTGCTGGGCGCTTGCTGGCTGCAGGATAGTTGGACAGGCAGCTTTCACAATCTCTCCGCTTTTATTTAACATTCAAAGAAAAGCATCGCTCCCCATTCGGGCTCTCTCTCTGTTGCTGCTGATTGAAAGGCCATCGACCTGAAACGTTAACTCTGTTTCTCTCCACATTTGCTACCTGAATATTCCCAGTATTTTTCTATTCCTTATTATGGCCTGTTTCTGTGCTGCATCATCCTGTCGGTGAAAACCTCAACCTCGGTTCACCAGCTGCTTTGTAATGAATGGAGTGAAGCTGCTTCCACCTGGAGTGGCCTTGTCCTGGTGACGTGCCTTCTACAGGCTTTATACACATGTGCAATTATATATATCTGGTAAAAGGAGGTGAGATGTCCAAAATATACAGGTGGGAAAGTCACTAGCACTTGGAAATGTCTAATGTTGCCTTGGAAGTTATGGGGCTAATTTGGTTGTCTTGTTACTGGTGTTGTGGTGGACACTAAAAGAAAACACTTATGAAAGTGATGCTCAAATTTCTTTCACTTGTTATTAGGAAAATGTATGTAAGTGATACTCATCTGACTAGAATGCAATGTTTTGCTTATAGTGTTCATTTTTTCTAGTTCCACCTCTGACTTTTGTTGTTAACATGAGTACAGTTACTTTTCCGAAGTATAGCTCCCTGTCACTATCCAAGGGAATCATCCTTTATGTGAGCATAAAGCAGAAGAAGCATGGATAAGGCCAAGCTGTCTGCTCTTCCTGGTATCCTCATTAATGATCAGGATCCCTTGTTGATTTAATTTGTTTCCTCCATCTCCATTCTACCATAACCATCACCTCTGCTTCCCTCTTTCCTCATTAAGAGATGAGTAATCAGCTGTAGATTCCCCACTCCTAGAAATGCTCTGGGTGAGCAACTGGCTCAGCACAACTTGGGGTTTGTATATGGAACATCTTGGACTGTTTATGTCAGGAACATATTTTTGCACAACCTGAGGAGGAAACCATGTGGTATGAATACACTGTAACCTCTCCAGTCTGGCATGCTTGGGACCAAATCATTTCTGAATTTTGGAATTTTCTGGATTGTAGAATAACAATAGAATGTCTAACCACAAGTGTGAATTTGTAAAACTAGATATAAACATTTTCTTGAAGCTTAAAAAAGTGATGAAACATTATAAAGCAATAATACAAATTGTTTTACTTATCCAAATTCTGTACCTCCCATGTTTCCACTGCACTAAAATGCTGGAGTTGCTTGGGCCTGTTCGAAAAATTTCCAGTTTAACTGGTGTTTCTGAACAATAGATTTGCAAACTGGCGAGGTGACTGTACTTAATTCTAACAATATGAGTGCATAGCTTTAGAGAATTATCAACAGCAAGATTCACTGCTAACACAATAAATGACCTGAATTGGAATGTTGTTACAAAAATAAATATGCACAAGGATGGTAACTTGGCCCATCTTTGTTAAACATCCAGAAAGCCAACCGTCCTCAATTTCAGCATCTAAATTTCTCCTCTCTTTTTGGAAGTCTGTGAACCATGTTAATTGCTTATCATATGACAAAAGATTTCTTGACAGTCCTACGCTATCTATTCATAACTTAAACCTTAAACCTGTGTTTCTTTGTTATACTCTTGCAATTTAGTAATATTTTAATTTACCTTTCCCAGGCTGTTCACTATCCTATCTCTTTCCATCTCGCTTAAGATCATCTCTCGACTCCTTTCAAAGCTGAAGAATCATGAGTTTCTCGAGTCTTTCACCACAACTCTGACTTCAAATTCTATGGATCAAATTCCTGAATATTTCCTGAACTGTGTCCAGCGTTTGAACTTGTCTCGTGTACTTTGTTGATCAGAAGTGGATAAAGTGTTCAAGGTGTGACTCGACTCGAGCTCCAAATGGGTTGAACATGACTTCCTCTAACTTGAAACCTATTATTTCAGCATTATCATTCAGATTTTAGTTGGTTTGTAATTGCAGCACTGAAATGGTTGAAGTAAACTTATTTTAAGGCAGGCATTGTTTGGCCAGTGTTTTAAAGTTCAGAAGATAACTGAGGGTGAAGTGAGATGAACGAATCAATATTACCGGCTTTCAGATTGTGTTGCCATACAAACTCATTCCACCTTGATTCAATCATTCTGTTGTAATGGCTGTGTTTTTTGTAGTTGGCAGTAACAAGGTTTGCTAAAACTTGTGATGTCAGTCATGGCTGTCTTTTGTTGACAGTCTTAGTTTTTACACTACACTGGCACATCCCAATGACTGGGATGGTAAAGTGCATAGAGCTTACAAAAAAATCTAAAATGTATCCTCACTTGTGATTATAGAAATGTTAAGAAATTAGTGAAAATCCTGCCAGCATTTAAAGATGTAATAATTCAGTTTAAATTATAATTAGCTGGTAAAGGGATACTCAAAGGAGTATTCTTGCCTATTCATTTTGAGTGTAGAGCTTCAGTTGGGTCTTGCCTCTGAGCCATCCAACTTGATTTAAGAAGTCAAAGCCAGTGCCACCATCTTCATTTTTATATATTTTCAGTCCACAGTGGCGGATAAAAAACTAAATAAAAGCAAAAGATTCTTTGTCAGTTGCTGAAAGAATCATACCTGAATACAGTGATGTTTTAAAGTTAATGTTACACTGTAGTGTTTAAGAATTTTTCTTTTCCTTTTCACCCCAGAGTCAAAAGGAAATTTTGCTGTGTTGTCCGTGCTGGACCTGAGTTGTTCAACTTTGGCATGTCTGACATTTCTGAAATGCCAATGGCAAGCATTACGCAGTTATTTGGAGACCTCTGTGAAGCCCAGATGACGGGCTTATCATGGAAGTGCTACTTGGGAAAAAGAAGGCTCAACCGAAAACAATTCAAAGAAAAATTAAAAAGGGTTGTTTACAATACACTATTTGTAAATCTTTTCAGAGATGAAGCAACTCCAAAGTCTCAGTCTGATATCAGTAAGCTACCAGTGAAAAACAAAATCTTGATGTTGTCCTTCAATTTGAGGGTAGCTGGCATGGACATTGAAGCTGATCGCTTGGAGGATCTTACAGAAAAATTAGAAAAATCAACTTGCATGCCACAAACTGATCTGAACTCTGTCCTGAAACTTTTGATTGAACTTGCAGGAACTGGACCATATCAACTTCAGCCACAGAAGAGGGATTATTTCTTAAACAATAAAAATGTTGGAAGAAATGTAAAACTTCAGGGATATGACCACTATGATGCGAGCCTGTTTGAATCAGGCCTAGTGTCCTTTATTTCCAATGAAGATTTGCAATTTCATGATAATGTACAACGTACCCTTCATTTAATGGATGCAAAACCCGGTACTGGATTGCCTGGCATTGGACTATTCTCCCACAATTACTTAGCTGGTGACAAGTATGAGAAAGATACTCGAGTATCACTGTTTGGTGCACTAGTGGGCAGCCGTACTTGTGAAATGGAAATTAAGTTGGATTTGCCGGCAGTGCCAGATAATGTGGATATAACTGGACTTAAGATTCGGGTAAGTGAAACGAAGTATAACATTCCAGATATAGGATGAAATTTCCTGTGGCAACATAATTCAGGAATTACACCTGAGATTATGCCTATTTGTGCTCATGTTTCACTACTATCAATTTACTCATAAATTACCTGCAAATCTCATTAACATACATGAACTTGGAATCCTGTGTAAACAAGTAAAAGTCAGCACAAGCAATCTTGATGCAAGGAAGGAATTCTCATTGTACATTCCTCCTCTAAGAATGAAAATTTGAAGTTTTAAGCCATCTAACCATCGTTTATACACATTGGGCAGAATTTTATGTCCCACACGTGGATGCTCGCCCAACCCAATCGGATGTAAAATCCCGCGAGAAGACATTGGGTGAGCATCTCAATGTCATCCCACGGTCACGTGATATTTTGCCCAGCGGGCGCACACAAAAGTCGTATTCATATCTACCAACAATTAAGAGGACAATTAAGCCCATTAATGGTTCAGTTGTCTCTGATTTTTCGTGGCCTGTGCATCCTGGCAGTTGGCAGACGGACGAACTGGCCAGGCAGACTTTGCATTTTTCATTAAACCTCATCCAAGGGTAGGTTGAATAAAATAAAAATAAAAACCTGTGGACAGCATTTTTATCATCTATATGTTCAGGTGCCTGATTGTGATGCTTGGACATTTCTTTCCTGATTTTCAAAACTTTATTTCATGGTTTTCGGGTCTGCAGCTCCCTGAGGCAGCTCTCTGCCTTCGGGGAGCTTTCTCTTGGCTCTCACCTGCACCTGTGGAAACATCATTGCCCGCCCTCCTCCCACCCCCACCGCTGTAGTGCTGAGCTTTTCAGCATGCATTTCATATTGGCTGGCTGTTAATCAGCCAGCCTGCATGAAATTGCGGTTGGATCGATCGCAGTTGGTAGTCCGTTTCCTGACTGCTCCCAGGACCCCCGATCACACCCGCCCGCCAAGCTAAAAATTCAGGCCGTTAATACAGTGCGTTTCAGAGCAAACAATCATGGAAGCTGTTTAATTTTTAATGTGACTTGTACTAAAGTCAAAAAATACTTTGAGAAAAGCCAGGCTGTGATGGAGGTTGTCTTACCTGTTTAAGGGAAGTTTGTTTTTGCATTTACTCATTTGCTGACAGTAAATTGGAAATCTAATGTGTCTGTTCTGAAAGCAGGAAAAGGGCTACTTGGCTAGCGTTAACGGATCTGTTAACAAATGGTTCTTGCAGCAGTTCTTCTGTCTATTGTCTTGGATGATGAACTGGAGATACCAAACCAATACCAAAGCATTATTTTGCTGGTATCTGGCAGATTACAGTCAGCCATTAATGGCAGCACGTTTCTCACTCCTCCAGATAGACAACTTATTAAGAAGCATGCTAATTTGAATTACCAAACAGAAAATTCAGTATAAACCTAATTCTTCTAATGAATTCAACTCGGGATGTTCTTAAGATGAAACAAATTTTTACCCAATGTAATCCTTTGTACTACTCAGCATATATTAACAAAGTTGCTTGTAAACATTTGATGAAAATGTAATAGATTTCCATTGATTACATGAAACTTGTGTTAAAATGTAGCTTTTGTGAATGGTGGAGAATATTTCATGTTAATTCCCCAAATTCAGTATTGTAATTTGGCAATGTAATTGAATCATTGTTGTATTTATTTTTTATTTAGATCTGTGTAGTGTATGGAGAGGGAGAGAGGTGAAAATATATTTAGTGTGCAAGTGAAATGTGGGAATTGTATTGCATTTGGCTCAGTTTCACAAATTAATGTGATCTTTTCTTGCTATTACTGTTTCTTCTGAATTGTCAATAATTGAAAAATATCATTGTTTACATTTATGGGTTGTCTACAATTTGACTATGCATTATCCCAAATTTGATTTCTTTTCTACTGACCTAGATTGATAATTATAACTGATGTTATTTAGTTCCTCCTTCAGTATTTTGTTTTCTGATATTGACCATTTAACCATTTTTAAATAACGGAATAATGCTTTATTACAATAGGTAATTGAAATCTTGGAAGGAAATGAGTTCCAAGGGACCAGTTAAGAATTTTGAGTTTGTGGTCTTTGAGACCATGTTACTGGGAGGAGCTGAATTTTGTCTTTAAGTATCGCTATAAACAATAATTTTGCTAACATAGTGTGATATTTATTTTGCGAGATAAAGCTTAACACCGTACATTTACACAGGTTCCTCAAAGTATTGACCAGTCGGAAGATGAAGGATTTCAGTCAGCATCCAACCTTACTCCAGATTCCCAGTCAGAGCCCAGTACATCTCCTGACATTGATCTATGGAATGCAGTGCTTACTTATGAACCCAGCAAATATAGATGTTGGGAACTAATTGGCTGGTAAGTAAAAAATTGATTTTATTGGTAGCTTTTCTGTATTTTGATCATGCTCTAATTAATAACAAACATTTGGCACATCGAAGGGGGCTTTCATACAATTTCCTGATTACCACACAGAAGCACCAACTCCTTCCCTGACCACCATAACATGGGAGACAGGTCAGAGTGGGCTGGAAAGTGGTGAGCAGGCCACCTGTTTTATTTTATGAGCTCTCCCTGCCTTCAAATAGGCTGGCTGGGAGTGGGGGTGGTGGTGGGGGTGGTGCACAAAACCCAGCCCTCTACTTGACTAATTTCTGCACTGCTACGTTTAAATAGATAAAAGAAATAGCTTTAAATTCAGTTAATTTTTATTTTAATTTGCGTTCCTTTCTCAGCTCCACATGCCAGGCATTAGTCTTCAGTGGGGAGGAGAGCAGACAACCTGCTATCAGCCCTCACCTATAGCTATACTGTAATAGATCATGAAGGTATTCAAGAATGACCTGCTTTTTCTTCTTTTCTTATCTTACCATAGGATTGTGCTTATTTTATCCTAGCCTAAAGTCATTGAGATTACAAGTTCTGTTGGAAATAATGGGCAAATCTTTATCTTAACATTGATTGGTGCAGCACATTGATATGCGCCACCATAAGGATCCAAATTTCTACCATTGTTAAATTTTTCAAGAAATTCTTTTATCTATTTGGTGTATCAAAATGTCATACACTGGCTGCAAAAGTTATAGGAAGGTATTGTCCCTTGGCTAAAATCAGCAATGTTGGAGTCTCATAATTAAACCTGAGTCTAGTAAGAACACCAAGTTATTTATCTCTGGTGGTCAGGCAATGTTTCTTTTTAATAGTTTGTTGTTGTACACAGCCATACACCCATGCAACTCGCAGGATTATTGATCTCAGGCAGTTTAACTTCTAGATAATGAATCTGTGCTGTTTGAAGTTCTTGTTTCATTAGCATGCGGATAAACTGTTCTTAATATCTAAAAGTACTGAGATTTGCTGATTTGTGGCTGTTAACAGCACAGAAATAAACCATTTGACACAACTGGTCTATGCCAGGTGTTGATACTTCATACGACACTCTTCCCACCCTTTTTCACTTATCCCCATCAACATAGTCCTCTATTCCTTTCTCCTTTTGTCCTTATCTAGCTTCCCCTTAAATGCATCTATGCTATTTGCCTCCATTATTTCTTGTGTTAGCGAGTTTCGCATTCTCACCACTTTCTGGGTGAAGACGTTCCTCCTGAATCATGACCCTTAGTTCTCATCTTGTTTGCAAGGGGAAGCATTTTCTCTAAAACACCCTGTCAAATGCTTTCTTTATCTTAAAAACCCCAAATGAGGTTGCCCCTCAGTCTTTTTTCAAGAGAACTCCAGCCCGTTCAGTCTTTCCTTTAGGTATAGCCTATTAGTTCTGGTATCATTTATGTAAATCTTTTTTTTTTGCAACTTCTCCAACACTTCTGCCTTTTTTTCAGAGTAAGGAGACTAGAATGGTTCACATCTAAGGTGCTTATTGCATAATAATCGATTTATTATCTAACCAAGTTTCTGTATAAGCACACCATAACTCTGCTTTTCAATTCCATCCCTCTAGAAATCGCCAGTTTCATTTGGAGTTGACATTTTGTCATTGGTGTTCCAAAGTATCCCAGGTGTTTAGTTCATGTCATATGTTGCTCTTTCTTTGGCACTTTATTGATGATGATAAACTGAAAAGGAAGAAGAACTGGTTCTCAATTTCAATTTGAATATATATTTTCACTTTAACACGGCTACCCCATATACACTCTGAAAACCCCTTTAGCCCTCTTTTTCCTTCTCCTTCCCAATGTTTCCATGTCACTGATTTCTGTTGTGTTCCCACTTCAAGTTGCCTTGCTATGATCTCAAACTCCCTTCCTAAAACCACTTGACCAAACATACCATATAATTGCAAGTTGTTCTAACTAAAGCAGTGTAGAACAGATTAGAAGTGCGGAATATTCCATGCATCTTGGCAAAAAGCAATGTGTGCGTTTACATCTGCCCTTTTAGCCATGCCTAGCAAAGCTTTTGGTGACTGCTGTGGGAGCAACAGGATAACTCAAGCTTTTGAGAAATTTGGTTACAGAACAGGTTATTCAAATTCCCTCCAAGCTGTACCCATTTTCGGGTTGAGAACATAGAGGGGAAGAAAATGTAATTTTAAATATAATTAAATAGAATTTTTTTTTTACATTCAGTAGCTCAGAGGCAAATTATCGCTTTTGTAAATTGTAAAGGTAATTGTGAAAAAGAATTTTGTGAAACAGTCATGAAGTTTCCAATTAGGTTAACTGCATTAGCTAAGTGCCAGGATCCATTAGAGTATTGGTTTAAGCACTCAGCTCATCTCCTTAATTTTGCAGCAGAACTAAACATTCAGCTCTTGATATATTGCATTATAGCCAAGGACTCTTTTTTGAAAAGGAGATAAGGGTATTAGTTTGAATGTAAGAGAAAGGAGGCTATTTAATACTATGAGGGTTTTAAATAAAGCGCTTCTTCCCCTATTTATTAATAGTCAGTAACGTTTGGTGCACTTTCTGCCGTGTCTTCTTTGCTCAAGGAATGTCATCATTATGTCTGGCATTAAGCCTGGGTGAGCAGCAATATCAGTCACAGAACTACAACATGCTGCAGTGACTTCATTATATTTTATGACTGCAGCAAATGTTTATTCTTGCCACTGTTTTTTTTCTCTACAGCTAATTTTTCTTGGGAGAAGGTATAACCTTGCAGTACATGTTGTATTCTTATGTTGCATTGACTGGGAAATGTTACTAAATATTTTGCTGTTTTGTGGTTGGCCAGAAATGCATTCCAAATTGTTATCAGTCCCCACTGCCTGTCAAAGAAAGGTAGGAGAAGCAAATAGAAGGTTTAATGTTTCAATTTGCCAGCTCCGGAAACCAAAGTCAATGCTGACAAGATAGTGGATTAAATTCAAAGCTTATAGTTAATTGCAAATGAGCATTTTATTTCATCCGCTTTGTATGTGGCTGTAAGGTACTACATTCACATAGGCTAAGAAATGAAATAAAGTTGAATGTGTGGTTATTCTGTTCATTTTTGTATAAAAAATGTGTGGATTAGATTCTATTGAGTAGCATTTAATAGTGTAAGTGACTAAGGGTATAGAATACAGCGATTAGTTTCCTGTATACTGTGTGGCACACTCCCACCTGCAAATTTACAAGAAATAACCAAAAGTTTACTTCACTTACACTTAGCTGGAAACTTGAATTTTTTTTTAAATACTGTTGACGAAGTTACCATTATTTTTAAAACGGTTTAACAAAGTTAATTAACTTCCAGTAAGATCAGATGTTTTCCTTTTGTAGTCCTCCAGGTAAAAAAGAGGAACCGTATCTCACTGAAGCAGGTCGAGAAGCTTTTAACAAGTTCTACCGATTGCGTGAAAGTGAGCTACAACTCATCAGTGGTACACTGTTGCAGCCAACACCAGCTATACTTCAAAAAGAATCTGAATTAGTCAAAGATGTCCTGAACGTTCTCATTGGTGTAGCATCAATGACTTTTTCTCTGAATCAGGTAGAGAATTTATTTTGCATTTGTAGTCGGGATGCATTATACTAGTTTTTTTGAAAGTTACCACCAATCTTTTTAAATTTTCTGTTTAATATTGTGTTCAAGAAGCTGTTACAGCAATGTATTGCAACACTTTTAGAACTAAAGTTTTTGATTAGACACCAATAAATCTAAATAAATGGGAAAAGGTTCTAGTTTCTGACCTTCAAATTGCAATTATATTATTTGGGTTTGGTCTTTGGCCACCAACTAGTGGAAAGATTGCATTGCACTTCTCCCTCCAGTACAGTAGGTGGCAGTAATACACCAAAGAGTTGTGAATTTGCCAGAAACCAAAAAAACTAGTGGAAAGGATGAAGAGGAACAAATTTACAAGGAAATTACAGAGAGATGCAAGAATTATTGAATAGTTATAATGGAAGACTTTAATTATCCAAGTATAGACTGGGATAATAATAGTATAAAGGGCAGAGAGGGACAAAATTTCCTGGAATGTGTTCAGGAAAATTTTCTTCAATATGTTTCCAGTCAACAAGAGTAGGCGCTGCTGAAACTGATTCTTGGGAATGAGGTGAGCCAAGTGGATCAAATATCAATCGGAGAACGTTTAGAGGACAGTGATCATTTTATCATAAGGTTTAGGTTGACTAAGGAAAAAGACAAAGAACAATCTAGAACAAGAATAATTAACTGGGGAAAAGTAAACTTCATTGGGGTAAAAATGGATCTGGGCTGATTAAGTTGGATCCAAAGGTTGGAAGGAAAAATGGTAGCTGAACAATGGACTACCTTCAAAGAAGAGAGAGTTCAGGCATCCAAAAATAATGAGGAATGTGAGATTGGAAATTGCAGAGACACTAGCCATAATTTTCCAGTCTCCCTTAGACTTGAGGGTGCAGAGGACTGGAGAATTGCAAATGTTACACTCTTGTTCAAAAGAGAGTATAAAGATGAGCCTTGCAACTACAAACCAGTCAGTTGAACTCCAGTGATGGGGAAACTTCAAGAGACAATAATTCAGGACAAAATTGAAAGTCACGTGGGCAAATGCAAGCTATTAAAGAAAGCTAGCGCAGATATGTTAAGGAAAAATCATGTTTAACTAACTTGCTTAAGATTTTAGATGAGGTAACAGAGGGTCATTGAGGATAGTATTGTTGATGTGGTGTACATAGATTTCCAAAAGGCATTAAATACGTAGCCGCACAACAGACTTGTGAGCAAAGTTATTGCTTGTGGACTAAAAGGGGCAGGAGAAACACAGTTACAAAAATTGGCTGAGTGACAGGAAACAGAGAGTGGTGATTAATGGATGCTTTCTGGGCTGAATAAAGGTTTGTAGTGGAGTTCCCCAGGGCTCAATGTTGGGATCCTTGCTCTTCCTGATATATATTAATGACCTAGGCCTTAGTGCATCGGGCAAAATTTGTGAATGATACAAAACATGGAAGTATTGTGAAATGTGAGGAGGATTGTAAAACTGCAATGGGACACATGCAAGTTGGTGGAATGGGCAGACAAATGGCAGATGAACTTACTTGTGAAGAAATGTAAAGCGAATCATTTTGGTAGGAAAAATATGGTGAGACAATATAAGATAAAGAATACAACTTTAAAGAGGATGAAGGTGCAGAGGGACCTTGGTATATATGTACATAAAACATTGAAGGTGGCAGGACAGGCTGAGAAAGTGGTTAATAAAGCATACAGTATCCTAGGCTTCATCATTAGGGGCATAGACCACAAGAGCAAGGAGGTTATGTTGAATTTGTATAAGACACTTGTTCAGCCTCAGCTGGAGTATTGCGTCCAGTTCTGGGCACTGCACTTTAGGAAAGATGTGAGGACATTGGAGAGAATGCAGAAAAGATTTATGAGAATGGTTCCAGGGACGAGGAACTTCAGCTATGAAGATAGATTACAGAAGTTGGGACTGTTTTCCTTGGAGAATAAAAGACCAAGAGGAGAAAATGTTTCTACTCGCGAAAGGATCGAGAATGAGAGGACACAGCTTTAAAGTTATTGGCTAAAGAAGCAAAAGTGACATGAGGAAAATCTTTTGCACGCAGTGAGTAGTGAGGGTCTGGAATGCATAGCCTGAAAGTGTGGTGGAGGCAGGTTCAATCGAGGCATTCAAAAGGGAATTAGAGTCCAGGCTGAAAGAGAAGAATGTGCAAGGTTACAGGGAGAAGGTAGGGCAATGGCTCTAGGTGAATTGCTCATTCGTAGAGCTGGTACAGACACGATGGCCTGAAAGGCCTCCTTCTGTGCTGTAACAATTCTGTGACATTGAATTTCATAGCACAGAAACAGGTTATTTAGTTCACCTGATCTATGTTGATGTGCATGCTCCATATGAGCCTCTCCTCACCTGTCTTCATCTCACTCTGTAAGCATATCTTTTCCCTCATTCCTTTCTCTCCCATGTTTATCTGGATTCTCCTTAAATACATTTTTTTAATTTGTTCATGAGATGTGGGCTTTGTTGGCTAAGCCAGCATTTATTGCCCATCCCTAATTGCCCTTGTTCAGAGGGCATGTAAGAGTGATTACCAGACCAGGCAGATGTCCTTTCCCAAGGGACATTTGTAAAAGCCCATTTGGTTCACTACAATTGGCAATGGTTTTGTGCTCAACATCAGACTTTTAATTCCAGGTTTTTATTGAATTCAAATTTCACTATCTGCCATGATAGGATTCAAACCCTGGTCTCCAGAGTATTACCATGGGTCTCTGGAATACCGGTCCAGTTACAATAGCACCATGCCACTGCCTCCTTATCCCATTCACTCCAAATGGTAGCAAGTTGCTCTACATTTTTGGCCTCCGGTTTTGGTCTCCATGTCTGACCACATTATGAATTATAGAAATGAAAGGATTATTTATCATTCTAAATCCCAATTCAAGTATCATTTGTTCAGGACTTTTTTGAAGGTGCTGAAAACTCATTTGTAGAATGGCTTTCCTACATTGAATTCATTAGAACTCTAGTCCTTTGACTGGTTGATGTCTACACTAATTGCAATGTTCACAATGAACCTATCTCTCACTGTATTAAAATAATTGAACTAAAAAAAATACTCAATGCTGAGGTAATTAAACAACTGGAATTGTTTCTTTCAAAAATGCTGGTGGTCTTTAATTACAAGCCATTAGTGTAGTAGCTGTAGGATAGTATACCTAGAAGTACAGCTTAGGTTGAAACTATGGAGAGCCAATTCATCTGTATGTTTAAACCAATGTATAAATGATTTGCATTTTATTTTCTGTCATCTCTTTTCAGTCTCTCCAGGCATTTATAGTCAAGCAAGGAGTGTACGTTTCAGGAACGTCCCCTGAGAGTATGTATAACCTCCTCTCTGAATTGGCTGAAAATGGAACATATTACACCCGCCTCAGTCACTTCTCTCTTCAACCGATTCTTGACTCTACGTACAATAAAGGCCTTGTTTTCCAGGTTTCAATCAGTTTTGTATTTGGATTTATTTTCATTATGCTCATTAACAAATTAGTTCAGAGTCCTAACTTAGATTATTGCCAGGAAAATTGATCACAAAAATATCATGTTGTTTGTCACAGCATTGACCAAAGCATTAACTTCAGGGTGAAATTCACATCCTCATTAGAGTGATGACTTGATTTTTGACACTACCTTTACTTATAAAGCTAAAAATAGATGCATGGCATTTAGAATTGATGTGTCTTGAAATAAGCTTTGCAATTTATAGGAGCAGGACCCCTGTTTGCTCAATGTGAGAGGGAGTAGAAAATTTTAAAAGGTTTTATGGTGTTTGATAGAGATATTTATACCCCATGTTCAGACATTAGGCTTGGACATAAAATCCTAAGCTTTGAAACTGAATGTTGAGGCATAATTGCTAATAAAATGTTAGATCCAGCAGTTTATAACTGGGGAGTTATGTTTGTCTGATTTTAGTTTTCAGAACACAGAAAAAATTGAATTGTGAATTGTACCAATGTTAATACACTAGCATAAGAATAAAAGTGTGAAACAAATTAAACAAATAATGCTTTTTTTTTTTAGGCTTTTACAAGTGGTTTGAGGAAATATCTACAATATTATAGAGCTTGTGTGTTGTCAACACCTCCATCATTGAGCCTTTTACCAATCGTCTTTCTGTTCAGGAAACTGGGGCGTCAACTAAGGTCAGTGGTACTTATTGAATAGTGTGTGCATTATGGTTAATCTTGAATTATTAAAGTTCATATTTGTCTAGCTTTTGGTTAGGCTCAAAGCGGGAATCTTTTTATTTGTATCTCATTATTGGTTTCAGTTTACAAGGAAGATTTAATTCGGATTAAAATAATTTGCATGTAATTTGTTGTTTTACTGTTGTAATTAACTTTTTGTATTCTGTCTTGCCCCTCATTTCCAAAGACTTAAAATATATTCTGTGTTAACCGTTAACATCAAATGAATAGTAAAGGCACAACTTGGTTAAAAATGCGTTTAGGTGATATCTGAACATGAGAGCAATGCTTAATTTATAAAGCACTTTATGCCTCTTACATCTGCAAACCTTCTACGTATATGGATATCTAAATGTGATTAGTAATCTGACTCAGAGGTTTAGTTGACGTTCTAATTTCTGACCATGATGAGTTTGCAGCTTCTCTCTTCAAAGCACTTTAAAAATATTTACTTTGAGGTAAATAGAACACTTCTTTGAATTCTGGCATTTTACTTTTGCCAACAGTGGATCTTTGTGGAGATTTTATTGGAGCACAAGAATAGTCGGGCCAAAGGAATAAAAGTTGTGAATTAATCCCAAGATGATTTGATGCTGTTCATTTACAATTATCAAAAGAGATTAGATTAGCATGAATATTACCAGTATATTTTCTGTATAAATACCTAGTATATTAGAATTTTTTATATTTTGAAAGATAGGGTAGCAGCTTATGTGAGTTTTGCTGTTGGAGAAATGCATGTGTTTATGACAAGTATGAGCTAATTCGGTCGCATGAATTTGTTACAGGTACATTATGTCTAGTTGAATTTTTTTCAGGAGGATGTTGTTAATATGGACTTCCAGATGGCACCCCACAAGAGATTATCAAATGCGAAAGCACAAGGAATCAGAAGCAGCCTTGTGACATGAATTGTTAAATTATTGGGATGTCAGAGAGAGAATAGGGACAAAGGGCACATTCTTTGATTGATGGCATGTGACAAGCGGTGTTTCTCAAGGATATGTACTGGCGCCTCAACTTTTCAACATCTATATTAATTACTGAGATAAAAATTCAAGGATTGTATATTCAGATTTGCAGATGCCATTAAGCTAGAAGGCATAATAAGTTGTGTCATTGGGAGCAGGAAGTTACAAAAGAGCATAGATTAAATGAGTGCACTAAACTGTGATGTATGGAGTTCAATGCGAGAAAGTACGTGATGCTATAGTTTGGATCTAAGAAAGATAAATTGGAATAGTACAAAATTAAAATATTGCAGATGCTGGAAATCTGAAATAAAAATGGAAAATCCTGGAAGTACTCATCAGGTCATACAGCACCTGTGGAGAGAAACAGTTAACATTTTTTTATTCGTTCATGGGTTGTTGGCATTGCTGGCTAGGCCAGCATCTATTGCCCATCCCTAATTGCTTTTGAGAAGGTGGTGGTGAGCTGCAGTCCATATGGTTTAGGAACACCCACAGTGCTGTTAGGAAGGGAGTTTCAGGATTTTGACCCAGCGACAGTGAAAGAATGGCGATATATTTCCAAGTCAGGATGTTGAGTGACTTGGAGGGGAACTTCCAGATAGCATTTCCATCTTTTTGCTGCCCTTGTCCTTCTAGATGGTAGTAGTCATGGGTTTGAAAGGTGCTGTTGAAGGAGCCTTGGTGAATTCCTGCAATGCATCCTGTAAATGGTACACACTGCTGCTACTGTGTGTCAGTGGTGGAGGGAGTGAATGTGGATGTAGTGCCAATCAGGCGGACTGCTTTGTCCTGGATGGTGTCAAGCTTCTTGAGTGTTGTGGGAGCTGCACTTATCCCAGGATATTTCATCACACTCCTGACTTGTGCCTTGTAGATGGTGGATAGGCTTTGGGGAGTCTGGAGTTGAGTTTCAGATCGTGATGACCCTTTATCAGAATACTCGATATCTATGAATCATTAAAAGTTGGTTTATCAGTTCAAAAAGGCTAACAAAATTATGACCTTTATCTCTAGCAGGACATTATGTAAGCTTTTTTTTAGAAGGGGTCTTTTTGACTTTAATGTAAATTCGGTTTAATTTAATTGTGTGCACCTAATTATTAGTTCAGACAAGACTCAATCATAAGGCAAGACAGGACTCTCAAATAGCAAATAATATCAAAGTTTATTTTTAAAAAGGAGAAAGCTATACTTATAAAATACGCAACCGTCTTTTACAACTTCCATTGGGTAGTCGGTCCAGATGGAAGCGACCTCATCAATTTCCTCGAAATCCTGTCCCAGGGAGCATTCAGTTATTGTTACAGTTTCTGTCTGTCTCTCTCTCATATTGCCAAATGGTTCTCGAAACCTCCATTTTTAACCCATGACTTAGCATTAACTCATCTCAAATCGAGTATGTTGTGATTAGCTGATTGGTCAATTGTTGTTACTGGATTAATTTTATTTGCCCACATTGTCCCAAGAATCGGAGCACTGAGGCTTTTCATGCTGTTTCCCTTATCTGAATCTGTACAAGTCCCCATTCATTACATTGCACCTGCTCTAGATGGCCAGGGACAAAGTGGGAATTCATGCTTACTGGTATCTGATTTCACCCTTTCTCACGTACTTTTACCAGCATTTTAGAAATATTGTCTTGCAGCGAGTTAATACTTTTAAATTTCAAACATTAGAATTTTACCCAGCCTTAACAACTACTTGATTAATTATTTATTCTTCAAATATAACATAGTTGATGTTCATTACTTATTCAGTCATCTGTTTCTGGCTGGTTGCTGATTATACAGTAATTCTTGGTTAGTACATGTGTGAGTTTCTGCAGGCTGTATAACTATGCAGATTACAAAATGGCTTCTTTGGCCCAATGTCAGCATAAAATAGCGGCTTGACTGTGTTGGCTTATTACAGTAAATACAATGTGAAAGTGTCTTAAAATTGTCAAGTTAAACTAAAATCTGTTGCCTAGGCCTACTTGCAACTGGAATTTAAAAACTGTGGTAACAAAAGAAGTGATGCTTCTGTGTTACAGAGCCTTGTGGAACTCGCCTAAAGTACGCGTTCAGTTTAAGGTACCGAACCTCAGGAAAGATCATTTGTCTTGGAGCGTGAACAGTGCAAATTTGTCAGAATTGTACAAGGCCTTAAGAAGTTAAATTATGAAGACAAGTTGTATAAACTTGATTTGTATTCCCTTGGATTTGAAAGATTGAAGGGCAACCTAATCGATGTCCTTAAAAATAATAGATTTGACCAGGTGGAACCAGCGAAACTATATCCTCTGCTGGAAAAATCCAAAACATGTGGATATAATCTTAAAATGAGAACCAGGCCAATTAGGAGTTTAATGAAAAAACACTTCACCCAAAGATTAATGGAAGTCTGAAACTTTCTCCCCAAAGATTTTGAATTTTGGAGCAATTGAAGTTTTCATGACTGAGATTGCTAGACTTCTGTTAGGCAAGGGTATCCAGGTATAGAATTAAAAATGGCAAAGAGGAGTTGAGATATATATCAGCCATGATCTAATTGAATGGTGGAGTAAACTTGAGTAGTTGAATGACTCCTGTTCTTATTATTACTTTTATTAGTGATGACAACAGAATGTTTGGGAAGACAGTAATTATGATGTGATCAGTATAATGAGAGAGACTGATCATAAATTATTTCATTACAACTGCTGGGTGTACATGGTGTGTTTTAAAACATTTATGTAACCCATTTGGGGGTTTATGGTACTTTCTGTGTATAATCAATTTGTCTTTGTTGTTAATTTGACATCCATTTGCCTAGTAGCAGCCATGACACAATTGCTGGCAGTAATAGTGTATAATTTATCTATCTTTTGCAGGTATTTGTCTGAATTATGTGGTATAGGATCAGGTGCACTGGGAATAAACCAAGGAAGTTCATTACCTTTTCCCACTGTAAGTTTTGTGTTTTGTTTTTGCACTAAATCAGTGTTCTTTCTCCTCTTCTATAGATGTTGCCTTGGTTGTGGTAATTTTCCATTAGCAAGAGTTTCCCTCCAGTACTTTGTCCAAGTAGGACTGTGAGTACCGGCTAGCCATTCAAATGTGTGATAAACTCAGTTAAGCCTAAGGCTGCCCTCCTGCTAATGCATGCATATATAGGCATGCACAATTCTAGCAGGGGTTACTTAAGTAGTGATCAGGAACTGTGGCCTGTTTTTATTTGTTTTCCTTTCATAACCTGGAGACGAATACTAATTGTAACCATCCATTGCCACTTTGACTGAGTTCATGAAATTTCGCACACAGGATCTGTTCCCATGTTGAAAGTCATAATCTGATAAGTATTGCCTCGCTAATATCTGGTACTCTCAGCTCTGAATCAGAAGATTGAGTTTAACAGGTTCTGAAGTTGCAGCATATCGTGACTGTGCAGTGACTGCTTAAAAGAAAGCAGAAAGCATTTGCATTTACCAAGCAGCACAAAGCTAATGAAATACTTTTGAAGTGTAGTCACTGTTTCGATAGAGAAGAAATCTATCACCAAGTAATCATTAAGCTGCCTATATTGGGAACAGTGAGGGTCAAGGTGGAGTCAGATTGTTTTACCTGGGATTCAGAGGTTAATTAGGAATGGGGTTGATATGGGGAATCTTCTATATTATTGGTCATATTGGTCAGTCTTGTGTCTCTGTTGGTCAGTGGGTGGACTGCTACACTAAAGGTTTAATTTGTCTCATCTCCAAGCAAAGGACCCGTACGATGTGGTACTTCCCCAGCTCTAAGCAGAGGCCAACCATCACTCATTGACATAAAATAAAAGCAAAATACTGCAGATGCTGGGAATCTGAAATAAAAACAGAAAATGCTGGAAAAACTCAGGTCCAGCAGCACCTGTGCAGAGAGAAACAGTTAAAGTTTTGAGTTGATATGACTCTTCTTCAGAGTCTGTATGACTCATATGGACTCAAAACGTTAGTTCTTTTTCTCTCTACACAGGTGCTGCCAGACCTGCTGAGTTTTTCCAGCATTTTCTGTTTTTAGATAACTCACTGACATGTTTCAGCTGTATTTTTATTGTGGGTAGGCTGCACTCCACCGTGGGGAGGGATGTGCCTTTTTCGTAACTCACAGCAGAAGTCATGCTAATTTGCTCATTGTAGGGAACCCTCTCCAGTAATCAAGCGAGCAAGGACGGCTTAGGTCCTTTGGGATCCCGAGATCAGTCATGTTTTGGCAATAAATTAACTGCTGCCCAGGATGCTGTATGCTGGTGGGAGAATATGTGCCATGTATGATTTTGAATTGGCATTCTGTATTTTACTGTAGGTGATGGTGTTTGGGGGCTAGACTCTACTTTTTGCTGTTTTAATGCATTCCTAGATACCCTCAGGCTTTCTATTCCATTTTTGGTCATGGAGATGAGAATGATGCACAGGGTAGAAACATGACCACAGGAAGCCTTCAGGGTTTGCAGGAAGCCTTCCAAGGGTGTTAGTTCATTCATGCTGAAGCTTGTAGAGTATTGTAGGGTTCTAGAGGTAGTGCTTTGTCTAGAGTTAGCAGTATTATTCATGATAGGTGAAATGAACTTTGTCGTCAGATTGGTGGAAGGGTGTATTTTTGTCTCCATGCTCTCATGCTAGGCTCTGCATCCAGCTGAACCAAGTCCTCATGGGTGTTCTCCTCTATGGTTGGGAGAAGACATAGACAGCTGATAAACCCAAGGTTATTTTTAAAGGAGATGCAGATTTGCCTCCATGTTAAGATTGACAGTATAAAAAAGGTAAATTATTTTGGAAAATTTGGCAAACAGATCCTGGCTTCTTTTGTTACCCACGGGTTATGTAGTGGCTCAAGACTAAGCTACAATCACTTGCATCTGAAATTTGGGAGACTGGGTCCATCTTGCTTGGGCAATGCAGACATATTCACACTGTTTGCCTTACCAAAGGATCTTGGAGAAATGACATTCCATGTTGTGAAATGCACAAGCTCCTATCTCAGCCAGGTGTTCATAAGGTGTCCTAGCTAATGTTTATCCCTTTTCCAACACAACATTAAGCAGACAAATTTGCCATTCATGTTACTATTTGTAGAATTTTATTGTTGTACCATGTTGGAAAATTGCATTAACTGTAAAGCACTTTGGGATGACCTGAGGCCCTGATAAATGCAAAATAAATGTAATCTGCCTGTCTTTCTAGCTGCAGCAATTTAGGTATTAAATTAATTGCCATTTATATTTCATTCTTCATCATTCCAAGAAATATTTCTCTAAATCTTCTTCATTAATTTACTTACTTACTTTCTTTAATCAGGGAGTAAAATTGTTGTCTTACTTGTACAAGGAAGCTCTGAATAACTGTAGTAATGAGCACTATCCAGTGCTGCTGTCTCTTCTGAAAAGCAGCTGTGAACCATATACAAGGTCAGTAATATAATTGAAATTTCATTGCTTTACCTCAGTTAATTTATTTTGTAGTACGGTTTCTTATTGCCATGTTTCCAGGTATAAATATAATCATTATTTTTTAGATTTGTCTATGACTGGGTTTACAGTGGTATTTGCAGGGATGCGTATGGAGAGTTCATGATCCAGGTGAATGAGGACTACCTTAACTTCAGAGGTATGCCAGCAAGTTAAAATGTGCATAATATATAAGAACAAATGATTGCAACTTCCTTGCAATTTAAGTTTAATTACATCTATTAAGTAATTTAAGTGTGATTTACAAGAGCATCCCTACTCTGATAGCTGAAGTCAGCTGTGGGACTTCAGAGGTTTTTGGCTTGTAAAGGCAGTAGACTGCCTTTATCATTTTCGTTTTCACTTTTCTTCCACTGAGAATCATAGAATGATAAAATGCAGTAGAATACCATTTGGCCCATTGAGCCTCTGTGAGCTCTTTTATAGGATCATGTCGTGCAGCATAGAAATAGGCTGTTGAGTTCATCAAGTCTGCACTGGCTCTTTCAAAGAGACCTCCCCTGCTTTTTCCCTCTAGCCATGCAACTCATGTATTTGTATGACTCCTTTTCAAAATTTATTATTGAATCTGTTTCCACTGCCCTTTTAGGCAGTGCTTTCCAGATCATACCAGCTCAATTGTGTATTTTTTTTCCCCTCGTCACCCCTAGGTATCTAATAATTCAGCAGTGATTGTTTTCTTGTTTGTGGGCTTTTGGGGCCATCTGTAATTGTAATTTGGAAGTGAGAAATATGATTATCTCCTTACTACTTTGGAGAAAACAAGGGCAAAAACCCAACATGGTGTTTGTGGCGCCAGGATCTATTATAAGTGGAGGCAGAAGGGCAGGCAACAGTAGAATCTGTTTACAAGGTACAACCTTTCTGGGTCCCCTAATTCTGGGATGACATTCCTTTGTGCTTCTTCCATGTTGCTTTGAGTTTCACTGGATTTTTAAAAATTAATTCACGGGATGTGGGCTTTGCTGGCTGGGCTAGCATTTATTGCCCATCCCTAATTGCCCTTGAGAAGGTGATGGTGAGCTGCCTTCTTGAATCGTTGCAGTCCATGTGGTGTAGGTACACCCACAGTGCTGTTAGGAAGGGAGTTCCAGGATTTTGACCCAGCGACAGCGAAGGAATGGCAATATATTTCCAAGTCAGGATGGTGAGTGACTTGGAGGGGAACTTTCAGGTGGTGGTGTTCCCATCTATCTGCTGCCCTTGCCTTCTAGATGGTAGTGGTCGTCGGTTTGGAAGGAGCCTTGGTGAATTCCTACAATGCATCTTGTAGATGGTACACACTGCTGCTACTGTATGTCGGTGGTGGAGGGACTGAATGTTTATGGATGTGTTGCCAATCAAGCAGGCTGCTTTGTCCTGGATGGGTGTCAAGCTTCTTGAGTGTTGTGGGAGCTGCACTCATCCAGGCAAGTGGGAAGTATTCCATCACACTCCTAACTTGTCCCTTGTTAATGGTGGACAGGCTTTGGGGAGTCAGGAGGTGAGTGTGAGATACTCATCGCATGATTCCTTGCCTCTGACCTGCTTTTGTAGCCACAGTATTTAAATGGCTAGTCCAGTTCAATTTCTGGTTAATGGTAACCCCCAGGATGTTGATAGTGGGGGATTCAATGATGGTAATGTCATTGAATATCATGGGGTGATGGTTAGATTCTCTCTTGTTGGAGATGGTCATTGCCTGACATTTGTGTGGTGTGAATGTTACTTGCCACTTGTCAGCCCAAGCCTGGATATTGTCCAGGTTTTGCTGCATTTGGACATGGACTGCTTCAGTATCTGAGGAGTCGCAAATGGTGCTGAACATCATGCAATCATCAGCGAACATCCCCACTTCTGACCTTATGATCGAAGGAAGGTCATTGACGAAGCAGCTGAAGATAGTTGGGCCGATGACCCTACCCTGAGGAACTCCTGCAGTGATGTCCTGGAGCTGAGATGACTGACCTCAACCACAACTTTCTTCCTTTGTGCTAGGTATGATTCCAATCAGTGGGGAGTTTTCCCCCTGACTCCCATTGGCTCCAGTTTGGCTAGGGCTCCTTGATGCCACACTGTCAAATGCAGCCTTGATGTCAAGGCAGTCACTCTCACCTTATCTTGAAAGTTCAGTTCTTTTGTCTGTTTGACCCAAGGCTATAATGAGGCCAGGAGCTGAGTGGCCCTGGCGAAACCTAAACTGGGCATCAGTGAGCAGGTTATTGCTAAACAAGTGCAGTTGATAGCACTGTTGATGACCCCTTCCATTAATTTAATGATGATGGAGAGTAGACTGATGGTGCAGTAAGTGGCAGGGTTGGATTTGTCCTGCTTTTTGCGTACAGGACATACATGGGCAATTTTCCACATAGGGTAGATGCTAGTGTTGTAGCTGTACTGGAACAGCTTAGCTAGGGGCACGGCAAGTTCTGGAGCACAGGTCTTCAGTACTATTGCTGGAATATTGCTGCTCCTGGCATGCCCTCCTGCGCTCTTCATTAAACCAGGGTTGATCCTTTGGCTTGAGGGTAATTGTAGAATGGGGGATATGCCAGGTCATAAGGCTACAGATTGTGGTTCTTTACGTTTCTGCTGCTGCTGATAGTCCACGGCGCCTCATAACTGCCCAGTCTTGAGTTGTTAGATCTGTTCAAAATCTATCCCATTAGCACAGTAATAATGCCACACAACATGATGGAGGGCATCCTCAATGTGAAGGCAGGACTTCGCCTCCACAGTGATTGTGGTCACTCCTACCGACACTGTCATGGACAGATGCATCTGCAGCAGGCAGGTTGGTGAGGATGAGGTCAGGTATGTTTTTCCCTCTTGTTGGTTCCATCACCATCTGCCACAGGCCCAGTCTAGCAGCTATGTAATTTAGGACTCGGCCAGCCAGGTCAGTAGTGGTGCTGCCGAGCCACACTTGAACATTGACATTGGATATTGAAGTCCCCCACTCAGAGTACATTCTGCACCCTTGACACCCTCAGCGGTTCCTCCAAGTGGTGTTCAACATGGAGGAGCACTGATTCATCAGCTGAGGGGCTATGGTATGTGGTAAACAGCAGGAAGTTTCCTTGCCCATGTTTGACCTGATGCTATGAGACTTCATGGGCTCCGGAGTCGATGTTGAGGACTCCCAGGGCAATTCCCTCCCAACTGTATATCACTGTGCGACCACCTCTGCTGGGCCTGTCCTGCCAGTGGGACAGTACATATCCAGGGATGGTGATGGTGGTGTCAAGGACATTATCTGTAAGGCAGAGGCCAGGATTTTCCCCTCGCTGATTTGGGGGCGGGGCTCACTCGCCGAGGGGAAAATGACATTGGGAGGAGCCCTTGACGTCATTCTGGTCCCTTTAAATATTCACGAAGGCGGGCGGACTGCGGATTCAGCTGTCCACCCGCTGACCTGTCAGTGGCCAATTAAGGCCATTGACAGGCTAATTAACCTTATTAAACACCCTGCCCAGCCAACCTTGAGGCTGGTGGGCAGGCCAGGAGCCCCAGCGGGCTGCAGATTATTAATGAAACTTCATCCACTGGCAGGATGAAGTTTCATGTCTGTTTTTTAAAAATTTAATAAATTTTATGTGTTTATTATTAACATGTCCCATGAGGGGGGCATGTTAATAATTTTAATATTTATCTATTTTTAGAGTTTACTTACCTCTCATGAATCTCCCTGAAACAGGACTTTGCCTCAGGGAGCAGTGCGCTCTTTCGCGCACATGCACGAAAGAGCGCATTTTGACAGATGGGGATTCCCTCCACCCCTGCACAGGAAGTGCATAGCGCTTCCTGTCGGGCAGGCCGCTGGGTGGGCCTTAATTGGCCCACCCACTCAAAATGGCGATGGGCCCTGATTCGGCGGTGGGATTCGGCTGCCCACCCGCCCATCAAGGTAAGAATTCTGCCCATAATTCCGTGAGGATGACTATGCCAGACTGTTGCTTGACTCGTCTGAGAGACAGCTCTCCCAATTTTGGCACTAGCCTCCAGATGTTAGTAAGGAGGACTTTGCAGGATTGACAGGGCGGAGATAGCCATTGTCATTTCCAGTGCCTAGGTCAATGCCAGGTGGTCTGTCTCGTTTCATTCCTTTTTTGTGACTTTGTAGTGGTTTGTTACAGGTGAGTGGCTTGCCAGGCCATTTCAGAGGGCATTTAAGAGTTAACCACATTGCTGTGGAGTCACATGTAGGCTAGGCCAAACCAGGTAAGGATGACAGGTTTCCTTCCCTATAGGACATTAAAGAACCAAATGGGTTTTTACAACAATCAACAATGGTTTCATGGTCAGCATTAGACTTGTAATTCCACAATTTTATTGAATTCAAATTCCACCATCTGCCTTGGTGGGATTCAAACCCTGGTCCCCAGAGCGTTACTCTGGATTACTGGTCCAGCCACAATACCACTACACCATCGATGTTTCTTTTTTGTTGGGTTTTTGCTTAAAAATGTGGTGAAGTTAACATTGTTTAATATAACAGCTTTAGGCTTTAAGTTGGGTATGTCTAATGGTAAGGCAAATGGACGAATAAACCCATTTCTTTTTCCACATTGATTGTGTGGTGGGATGCAGATGTTTGAAGTTTGTTTCCTAGCTGTTCTTTGCAATATTTGTGGAGCTCTGAGTAGAAACTTAATGAAGTAATGAACATGTTCACTGAGTAGATTAAAAATTTATTTTCAATCATTGTTTTAAAATTTATTTGCCAGATAAACACTACTGGACCAATGGGTATGTTTTAGCTTCCAAAGAGGTTGAAGAGTGTGTCCCCCTTTTCCTTGCTCATGTGGCTTATGACATCTACATCTGTGGGAAGACTATTAACTTGTTGAAACTGTGCTGCCCAACGGTATGCTGTTGTTTTTTTTAACCATATTCTATTAAATGGGCAAGTTACTGTTTCTATTACATATTTTGTGTTTTCAATAATGGCTTGCCATTGCTGGTTTATGCATCTTGCGCTGTTTTATGTGTCTTTAACATGCCTCTGTTGGAGTTACTTTGCAACTTGCCTTGCATTTCACCCCTAATTGCTTCTAGTTTTCTGTCTTAGGTTCACCTTTCCTTCTGTTCGCCTTTGTTTCCTGTGCCTTGATTTTAATTTTAAGGCCGTCTTCCCCAGTAGTTCCAGTGTGGGTTGGTTGTGACACTGTCAAATTCTAATTAGGTAGCTAGTATCACTAAACCTTGAAGAACAATCCCATTAAAGATGTTAAACTGACACTTGAATCATGTCTTTCCTCCTCTCCGCCCCATCCCAAGCAATGTGGGACAATTTAAAAATGGATGACATAATAGTTAAAAGTCATCTGATGGCAGAATATGTGGCTATAAACAAATTATATATTAAAGTAGTAGTTTCTAGAAAAGGAGCCAACCTGTTATGCCTTCTATTGTTGATGTGTTTTCCAGAATCCATCCCTTTCTGACATGCCAGATGTGTAACAGTAACTCCACAAACTATTTCTAACCCTGAAAATGTATTCACTGGGCAGAATTTTACATCCTACGGATGGGCACGTGCCCGATCCGATCAGGCATAAAATCGTGTGAGATGATGTCGGGTGAGCGTCCCAACATCATCGCGCACTCGCACGATATTTTGCTCGACGTGTGCGCGCAAAAGCTGGAAGCATACCCGCCGACAATTAAGCGGTCAACTAAGTCCATTAACTGCAATTGTCTGCGATTTTTTTTTTTTGTGGCCTGTCCAATCTTACGGTTGGCAGATGGGCAAATCGGCCAGGCGGCCTTTACATTTTTTGTCAAACTTCATCCAAGGGCGGGACGAAATTTCCATTATGAAGTGAAATAAAAATAAAGATCTGGGGACAGCATTTTTATGAGGTATGCTATCAGGTGCTTGATTGTGATGCATGGACATTTTTTTAAGCCTTTTACAGCTTTATTTCATTATCTGTAGGTCTGCAGCTCCCTGAGGCAGCTATCCACCTTCAGGGAGCTCTCTTGCAACGGTCACCCGCGCCCATGGTGACATAGTCGCCTGCCCTCTTCCCACCCCCAATCCGGCAGTGCTGAGCTTTTCAGTGCGTGTTTCAAGCTGGCTGAAGGGGGTCTGTTTCTTGGATGATCATGCGCGCCCAACGACCGAAAAATTCAGGCAACTAAGTGCAGACATCTATGTAGTAATGAAATATAAGAGCAGGCATCACACCTGAACAGGAAGAGTTTCCACTTTGGGTGCAGTCCTTGAATCCAGCACAAATTGTGCCAGTTTTGAAAAGTTTTTTTTAACCTGAATTTCTGCATTTGCAAATTTCCAAACACACAATCTGCTATGAACTAGTGTCTTAAAAACATTTGAAAAAATGAATTCCTTGATATATTTGATTGGCAACTTGGTAAAGTTTGATTAATACAGCTGACTGAGTTTATCACAAAAAATGAGCACTTTAAATTGCAGTGTGTCTACCACCTTTGAGCAACTTGATATTAAAGTGTTAAAAACAACTTTAAAAGATAGTACAAAATTATTTTCCAGTTAGATTGAGGTACTGTAGTCAGTTCCCTTTGTAATTAAAAAAAAATCATCCAAAACACTCCTATTAGTCTCCTTATGCTCAAAAGATCCAGCTTAATTTTTGGACCCTACTCGAAGGCCTGCATATGAAGCCATTCTAAATGGACTTGATATATTCTGTTGAGCTTTGTCAAACAAGGAGTTATAAAATGCAACTCTGAAGCTGCTATGAATATGTTCACTGATAACAACATTCTTTGATGAAAGGAATGCAAAATGTTGATAACAGCAGATCTGATTTCCTTAACAATTCAGAAATGTGCTGTTTTCTTTACAGCTTTTTTATCATAATTTTGTGTCCCCCTGACTGAGCCCAGGGCCCCAGTACCTACATCTCCCAGTCTCACGATTAGCTACAAACACTTTAATAATGTCATGTTCCTCACTAAGAGCCCCTACCCTCGACCAAACATAAAGCTCCTATATTTTTAAGCCAAATTAGGAAAGTCTAATTGCAGTATCTCAGTTGGTATTCTGATTCGGATCCATTAATTCAGCTTAGATCAGAAATTGAATGTGGGACCTTCTGGTATGTGTGGCTTAATGTTATATTGAATGTTGCCTTTACCCATGAAGCCATGGAGGGGGCCTTGTGTTAGTCCATGTTTAACTTTTTCTTATTTTCAAAAAATTATGGTTACTGAATTATGATGAAGCATAAGTCCTTGTTCAGTTTTGTTGATTTAGTGTAAAATTTTTCTGTAATGAATATAATGAATGTATTTGTTGATGTTTGTCCTTTTTAAAGCATTACATCTGCTGGTCTGACATTCCTGTTCCCTGCATCTCTGTCACCTTTTCCCTGGAGGAACTGGAGGAGATTGAAAGAGACTCAGCTCTTTATGTCAGTCGAATGGAGAGAATAGCTCGTTACAACTCCATTAGCAGAGAGGCAGAGGTAGATTTTTAAAATGCCATGGATTGTAAATCTTAGTTAACTGAAAGCGTAGAATTTTTCATTTGGTTTTAAGATGAATTTTGCACTTTATATAGTACGTGCCAATGTTCTTGTATAAAAGTACCAAAAGAATATCTTACACTTGAGTTTTAATTTGACGTTGTTCTCATAAAGTTTGCATTTTTGATAATATATTTAAAATAGATATTATAAAACTGATTTTGAGAGTCTGTTGGAACAAGAGCTCAGTAAATGATTCGTATTGTAACAGAGACTCATTGTGACATTCTGTATGTTGTCAAACAAATTTAATGTGATGAAAAGATTTTACCCCTCTCCATACTTAATTTGAAATGTTTTGTGGGAAAGGGAACTTTAATTTAATGTTATGTATATCCTGAGTGTAGTAGAATCATTGGAATTTTCCATTTGGAGGTCTAGAATTCTTTTTCATTATAAGTATTTTGAAATTGTGCCATGTTCTTTGGAAATTTTAGCACACAGGGTACAATGTGAGCTGGCTTTCGTTGTGCCTTTCTGCCCATTTCTTCAGGAATCAGATGGGACCATGAAATGGGACTCACCGTTGTATCTTTCACTGCACCTGATCAGGAAGGAGACATTATCATTGCATTGTAACCTCTCCATTCCAGAATGCTTGGGACCAACTCATTTTGGAATTTTCTGGATTATAGAATGACATTAGAATGTCCAACGCAAGTGTCTAAACCTAGAAACACTGTAGATAAAAATATTTACTAGAAGCAGAATACTGTGATAAAACATTATAAAGCAATAATACAAATTGTTTTACTAATCCAAATACTATGTCTTCCATGTTTCCGCTCCCAAAGTACTGAACTCAAATGACACTGAGTTACTTAGGCTTGCTCAAAAAAATTCTGGACAAGTGGTGTTTCCAAACAATAGATTTCTAGACTGGAGAGGTTACTGTGTATTTGTGATATATTGGATTAATTGTAAGAAGCATGAATCAATCCTTCAGAGGAATGAATGTAGGTTCCGTTTCCCCGATTTTTAAATATTTGGATCTTGTAACATGTGCTACTTGGTTAGAACATTGAGTTGTTTCTTTACAATTATTAAAAGCTGTAATTTGATGCACTTAGTAATATTGTTACCTTTGGTTAGTTAATTTCACTGACAAAGCAATAATTTAATCTTCCAGAATCTGAGAAAGGAAATTGCTCAACAGGAGTTGATTGTCCAAGCTCAACGGACAGCTACAAGAGCCATGGCTACATTTAAAAGTATGATTTTATTTAGAGTAACATGAATCCTTTTCTGTGAACTGCAGTAGTTGCATCCTGAAGCAATAATCTATAGGACATCATTCTAATAATCTAGTTGTCATTCTCAAAATAGAATAATTCTTTCATAATTTGTGCAGAGCACAGCAATTGTGTTTAAGTCCCAGATTTGGCAATGACACTATTATTAATAATACCACGTGCTGCCCATTTGTTAAATCAGAAGTTTTTAGAAACAAATCCTTTTCTCTGAACTGCGGTAGTTGCATCCTGAAGCAATAATCTATAGGACATCATTATAATAAGGCTACCAAGAAGGTAATGGCCATGCATGGCTAGAAACTAAGCCATAGAGGCAAGATGGTCCAGGCTCGGGTCTCAAACAGTGCTGGCATGATCTCAGTTGGAAGCAGCTGGGTTCTACAATTCCCTCAGTGGACCAGAGGAAGGTGGTTAGTGGGGATCATTTTTCCTGATAAGGTACTCTCTGCAGCTGTATCATAAGTCGATTCAGAATTGGGTTTAAAGGTTTATAATAATCTTAATGGTGTGGAATTTGTAAGGCTTTTGACAGCAAACTGTTAGTGTTTGCCATCATTACCCCTCTGTATCAGACTACACCTTAAGGATTTAGTGCAAGTATAAGAAGGGGCACCCTTCTATTAGCATAATGCATATCAACTTGTATTCAAAATTTATCACCTGATATTTTTATTGGGCCATAGTTTGGTAGCCTATGACAAGGCTACAGCAATTGCTGTGACCTCAAAGAGCTCTGCTGAGAGATCTAGCTTTTATTGGCATTCCCAGCATTGAGCTGCAGTGATATCAAGCTGTCTAAGCAGCCAACCACATTAAAGAATTTTCACAGATAGCAACTCAGCAAATGAGAGACATGAATAATCAATTCACTTTAAAAAGAAACCTGTGGAATGAAATAAAGATTGAGACATACACATGGGATTAGGGTATAAGTTGAAGTGTCAAACAAAATTGAAAGTAAAAATTTGAATTAGTTAAAAGTATAGGTTAAAAATCTAGTAATTATTCACAGTGGAGAAATTTAACGGCATTACACTTTTTTTCAGGGCCAGATCAGACATTCAGCAGTAGATATTATTCTGCCAGTAAAAACTCAGTTTCACCTCATAGAAATCCCATAAAAAGTTACGATTTTTTTTCAAACAGCGATATGAGAGAGGAAAAGGGGAAGCTGTCTCAAATCTTTTGATTTCACTGATCGCTGGCTTTGAGGATGGTGGGCAGGGCAAGATGGTGTCCACAGTGAAACCTGTGGTGGAGCAGGGAATCACATACCTCAACTTCAGGATTGCCATGTTAATCTGCACTTGCACTAAATTCTTAAGGTGTGGTCTGATTCAGAGGGGTAATGATGGCAAACGCCAACAGTTTGCTGTCAAAACCCCTGCAAATTCCACACCATTAAGATTACTATAAACCTTTAAACCCAATTCTGAATCGACTTATGATACAGCTGCAGAGAGTACCTTATCAGGAAAAATGATTCCCACTAACCACTTTCCTCTAGTCCACTGAGGGAATTGTAGAACCCAGCTGCTTCCAGCTGAGATCATTCCAGCACTGTTTGAGACCCAAACCTGGACCATCTTGCCTGTATGGCTTAGTTTCTAGCCATGCAGTGCCATTACCTTCTTGGTCGCCTACAGAATTTATAGAGGGTACATTTGCACTTTCACCTGGGCAGTAATCTGGTGGAGCAGATTACTGCTTGTTGCAAAAGCCTGCTGATTTTCATTGGATTGACTTTAATAGAATGAAAATCGGGCAATTCTTCGATGAGCGAGTGATTTGTCCTGTCAGATCACTGCCCAGGCAATGCCACAGTAGACTAGGTTGTTGGAACAATGGAAGTTTACAGCCATTCAGTCCATTGTGACTGAGTAGCCTATTGGTAGAACAATCCAAAACTAACCCTATTGCCCTGCTTTCTACATATAGCCCTGTCTTACTTTGATTCAAATGTTTATCTGCTGTACCGTTAAGAGATGCAGTGACTCCTACCTCAGTTAAGTCCTGTAGCAAATCATTCCTTGCTGTAACAAATCCTTGCATTAAAAAAATGTCCTAATCTCTCTCAGTTTGATGTAAATGGCGTGAACATTGCTCATTAAGTATTTTAGCATCCTACTTTAATTGACTATAATGTAGCATAATAACAAACATAATGGACTATTGTGTAGAATAATTCCTACATTATAACGGTGACTACAATTCAAAAGTACTTTATTGACGGTAAAGCACTTGGAGATGTCCGGTGGTTTTGCAAAGAGCTATATAAATGCAAGTTTTATTTTTTCTTCATAATATAGATAAAAATCTGGGTATCAGGTTGTTAATTAAAAATATGAATACTGATATATTTTGTTCAACAAACAAATCAGTTTAAGCTGAGTATTGAATCTAATAGAAGTAGGTATTTGCTGTTTACTGTAATGCAATAATACATATCTTATTTTTAGAAATATGTCATGCAGAAATGAGAAACACCCAGGTATATAATCTACAATAAATGCAACATTTGTAGCTGTTTAATGTCACTGAGTGCTTAACTTCAGAAATTTTGAACTAAACTCATGCTTCAACACTTATTATAGTTACCAACTGATTCAATTACAATAGTTAATTTTAATCTGAAATAAAATTGCCATGGTGGTTTTATTGTTGTGTAAAATCCTATAAATCCTTGAGTGCGTTGCTGAACCGCTGGCGCTATCATAACTCCATGGTTTTTCACTCACTGACAGAATTATTTAAAAGGTACATTCGTCTTTCAATTTCTATGCTTTTTAATCTGTAGATAATCAGATAGCTGAAAGGAAGGCTTTTGATGTAAAGAAGCGGGAGCAATTCTTGGAGCTAAAAGAACAAATGGAGAAGGACATAGAGGTACTCATCTTCAATTGTGATGGATTCAAATGCCTTTAGAAAATTGGGAGTGGAATTGCCTTGTTTAATTTTGTGAGATTTACTGTGTTTACACATAGGGCAGAATTTTGCCCTTGGGCATGTGGGCCCCACCGGCTCAGCGGCGGGTGGACAGCTGACCCCTGCTGCCGAAACAGGGCCCGTTGCCATTTTGAGTGGACGGGCCTTGCGGCCTTCCTGACAGGAACCGCTATGCTGTCTCCAGCTGTCAAAGTGCGCTCTTTCACGCGCACTGCTCCCTGAGACTAAGTGCTGACTCAGGGAGATTAGTGACAGTGCACAAAAGTTAAAAAATAGAAAATAAAAATATTAACATGTCACCCCTTATGTGACACTGTCACACGAGATGGGACATGTTAATAAAAATGACATAAACTTTATTAAACTTTTTAAAAACGGATATGAAACCTCATCCCGCCAGGTCTTTAATGACCTTAATTGTGGCCTCAGGTCGGTGGGTGGACAGCTGATTTTGCTGTCCACCCGCCTCCCTAAAAATTTAAAGGGACCGGGATGACGTTGGGGGTTCCTCCCGACATCATTCTGCGTCATTTTCCCGTCGGCGAACGGGCCCCTTCCCCAAATCGCCGACGACATAATTCTGGCCATAATGTATGTCTAGAACAAAACCTTCTCTATCTTGGAGGTTTAGCTTGCTTTAAAATAATTAAATATTGCTGTTGAGAAATGAGCAACTTCAAGTAAAAACTGATTACAAGGTAAAATTTAATGGAAAGCTTCAGGTGAGTGTAGGGCATTAGTTCACTTTGCAGTACTGAGCAAAGACCCAGTCGCCTGTAAAGTGAATATCTTATATCATTTATTGACATATTTTATACAACCACATTATTTTTTGGCTAAGTATTCTGTGTTTATATCTGTTATTGTAAAACTGAGGTTACATGTGCATTTCAAATGAGCGCCGCTGCTTAACCAAACAGTACCTATATTGAAATCATTTAAGTGGTTTTATTTTTGTTTTGCTTAGCGTCGAAATGCAGTTAAACAACATGAGACTGAAAACGATTTAATGCAGATTCGAGTGCTTAGAGAACGTGAAGAAAAACGTAAAGCACAAGAGGAAGAATTGGAGAGAAGGGCAAGGTAATTATTTCCTTGAAAATATGTGCAGCATAAATATTTGATGATGGAAGGGAGAGAAGACTTACTTTGAAGTTATATTGTTTTTATCCATTTACAGTGCTGCTGCACTACCTAACTTTTCTTACAATATGTTATTTCCAGCTTGAATAAGATTTCACAGTCCTGTTTACTGAACTTTTTTTTGTAGTCATTGGATTATACCACAGGTTATTTGGGTTGGTAATTCACTTTGTGAATAAATTAATTAATTCACATAAAGCTGAACACTACTTAAAATAAAGTCTGATGAGCCGTGCACTGTTTGATCGCAACTTCTGTTGACTTGTACATCTTTGGCCACATGGTTTAGCATTCCTGTGCTATCGTTGATTACAACTCGACATTGGCTGGACATCTTAAGCACTAAGTCTACTAAGACCTATTTTAGTTTTGTGTTAAGCTATGCCAACACCATTAATGGACTATACATGTCATCTATTTTCTCTTCCAATGTGTTGCAGTTTACATTACTGTTCTGTTCAATGTTTTGTCCAACTCATTCTATACATTTTGAACTGCCACTTCCAATTCCTTCTATACTTTGCTCTGAAAATTTTATGAATTTAGAATTTCAGGATCTTACGGCATTGATGTAGATAGTAGTAGTCCCCAATCCCCATAGCAACTTCAGCTCCTCAAGACTGTTCCACTTTTCAGTTAGTTCATGACTGATCTTTGCCTCAACTCCATTTAATCGTAATTGATCTATATATCTTACCTAATGAAAAATTGTCATTATCAGTCTTACAAATTTCAATCAATCCAACTTCCACATACTTTTGGAGAAGAGAATTCCACATTTCAACTTTGTGAAAAGTGCCTCCTGTTTCCATGCCTGAAGGACTTTACTCTAATTTTTAAGATTGCGCCCTTTGCACTTGATTTCCCCCATAAGAAAAAATAGACTTTGAATCTGTTGAATCCTTTTAACATTTTAAAGACCTCAATTGGTGTACCCTCAGCTGCTTAAGCTCTATGGAATAAAAGCAAAGTTTATGCAACCCATCCTCATAATTTTATCCTTTAAACACTGCATCATTCTGATGAAGCTGCACTGTACCCCTCTAAAGCCAATATACCTTTCCTGAGGTACAGTCCCCGAAACTGCCATTAAGGGTCTACTGGTCTAGATAGGGTGCGGCCAAGGCTCTATCGATCTGAAGCATCACTTCCTACTCTTTGTATTCCATCCCCCTTAAGGTAAAGACCAATATTCTATTAGCCTTTTTGTTTATGTTTTGTAATCTAGCTTTTAGTAGATTGTGCGCCTAATCCTTTTGCTCCTTCACATTTTTAGTGTCTCACTAATAAGAAAATATTCAGATTTGACTTTCTTGGATTCAGAGTGAAAGACCTTACACTTCCCCACATTGAGTTATCATCTGCAATAGTTTTATCCACTCACCTAATCAACCCAGATCCCTTTGTAACTTCCTGAACTTAATTATGTCATCTGCAAACTTGGATCCCTGAGGCAAACAACGCTTCTTAACAATCTGTCAAACTGAGTATATTCCCTTCATCCCTATTCTCTGCCTCCTACTTCCCAACCCACATCATTGGTTTGCCTCCAAATCTAGGTTCTTTAATTTTTGCTGTTTATCTCTAGTACAAAATCTTATCAAATTCTTTCTAGAAGTCCATATAGGCAACATGCATAGTCATTTCCCTGTAGAGCTTGTTAGTGGCCTTAAAGAAAATATTCAATAGATTACCTGACTTTATTCTTCTAACAAGTACCTGTAGTTTATAACCATTCAGCAAAGTTTTTTTTTGCTCTGAATTCCTGCGGCTTTGAGCTTAATTAGTAATCTTTCACATAAAACTTCATCAAATACCTTTTGGAAATTTAAGCACATAACACCATGCACTTTACCAGAGCCCACATGACTGATCAACCCCTCAAAAAAAGTTAAGGAGATTGGCAAGGCAAGACCTCCCTTCTCCAATCCTGTGGCGATAGTCATTAATTTGGTTGTTTAGATATCCCTCATTTACTCCTGATCATGAATTCCGTTATTTTACACAAAATTGAAGAATAATGGGGCCGTAGTTGCCCATGTCTCTTTGGCCATTCTTTTTTAAAACCTGTACCACATCAGCTTGTTTCCACTGGTACCTTACTAATGTATCTTGTCTCCCTCATAGTGATAATCATTGTCTTTCATATTTCCTCATTAGTCTATCTCAAAATTCTGAGAGAAATACCATCTAATCCTGGGTATTTGTCTGTTTGAAACCCATTCAGCTTGTCTATAACTTCCATCTCATTTCTGTCAAAATCTTAAATTATGCCTTGTGTACTTTGGGGGGGCGACAGCATGTTGTTCAGGTCTTAACTGGTGACGGATTTGAGAAGGTAATCATTCTGGTCATAAAACTCACATGAATTTGTGCAGTAGGTTTTTGAATGTATGCTGATGAGTTTTATGTTCAACTGTTGTTAAATATGTGGAATGGTGTATATTCCTGGCAGCATCAATGATTTTGCAGGTTCTAAAGTTTTTACCATGTTAGTAAATGTCAAATGCAACATTTTGCTAAAGCAAAATTCTGCAATGTCTTCAAAGTTCAACATTTTCCTGTGTTCTTGAATCTGATCTTGACTAAGACTTGCTAAGAGTATTGAAAGCAAGTTTAATTTTATTTTATTAATTTTCAGGCAACAGTTAATTGAACATTACAGCAACTTATCAGAGGAAGCAGCAAGACGTGAACAGCGAGCCCTATGGAAAATTCAAAGGCATAAGTTAGAAACTGCACGCACTGACTTTCTCCGTAATGATCAAAAAAAGCTTCAGGTGGTTGGTCAAGTACTTGATTGTACTGTCATCTGTATTACTTGTCAGATTTTTTTAAAATTGTCTATTGTTTGCCTGTCCTCAGATTAAATTTTTTAATGTCTCAGGCATTGCTAGAGAAGTTACCATTGGGAGAACAAAGAGGGAAATCGGATGTTATTCCTGGATTCGATCTGCAGCATCATGAGCCATTGAATAAAGGTTTTGATTCTCAAGAGCTGAGCTTTGAGGTGCAGTACTACAACTGCATTTCATCTCCAAATGTTTGCTTTTTCTTCTTTTCCAACCCAAAAAGGTTGATTAATTGTTGAAACCTAACAAGCGATGGGAACAAAATTTGTCTCTTCTTTTTAGCAAAAAATGACACCTATATTTTAAAAATAGCATTCCTCACTTTTATTGTCAAATTTAGTGAGTAAAGGAATTTTGGGCACATATTGAATAATTGTTCTGTCATTCACGTAAATATCATTGTATAACTTCCTTTGTTTCAGGTAGCATCATATGAAAACAGAATACTCAGTAAGAAGGAAAACTTACTTGCACCAGTGAATGAAATAGCCTCAAACATAGTTGCACAGGCTGATTTATCTTCATTTCAAGAAGGGCATGAACAATCGAAGACTCAAATTTATAAGCTAGAGCCTGGACTTGAAGCTCCCCTTGATGTTGATTCACAATATCTGCCCCACAGTAGTAATCCTAGTCAGAAAGAAGTAAGCTTGCTTGATATAAGCTTTGAGGATTTTCTTCCAATGGGACAACAGCAACCTGGAGCTGCCCTTGAAACAGTTAAACAAACAACCACAGTACTTGATGTGGCACTGAAGGAAATAGGTTCAGAATTATCGGATGAGAAAAAAAGTATTGCTGTTAACAAAGATGAATGTGAATTCAATATCTCTTCAGCGGAATCTAGGGGTTCTCATGATAAAATATCACAGGGCAAAAAACTTTCACAAGTGGACTCAAGGATGCCCCAGTGGAATGTTCATGGACATGATTCCAAGTCATGCATTAAAACTGAAGGGTATACATCAAATAGCAAGCCTTCAGACCCACATACAAATATTTATGGTTCCATGCCCTACTCAAACCTGAATGTAAGTGAATATGTATCTAATGTTGGACCTGCCAGGCCACGATGGAGTGTTCATGGGCATGCTTCAGAATCCAACATACAGGTTGGTGAATGTGTGTCTAATGTTGAACCATCTAGACCACGATGGAATATTCATGGGCATGTAGCAAAAGGCAACATACAAGTAGGTGAGCATGTTTCAGATATAGAGCAGTCTTGGCCACAAGCAAATATTCATGGGCATGCATCACGAGCCAACATACAAGTTGGTGAGTATGTTTCGGATATGGAGCAGTCTTGGCCACAAGCAAATATTCATGGGCATGCATCACGAGCCAACATACAAGTTGGTGAGTATGTTTCGGATATGGAGCAGTCTTGGCCACAAGCAAATATTCATGGGCATGCATCACGAGCCAACATACAAGTTGGTGAGTATGTTTCGGATATAGAGCAGTCTTGGCCACAAGCAAATATTCATGGGCATGCATCACGAGCCAACATACAAGTTGGTGAGTATGTTTCGGATATAGAGCAGTCTTGGCCACAAGCAAATATTCATGGGCATGCATCACGAGCCAACATACAAGTTGGTGAGTATGTTTCGGATATAGAGCAGTCTTGGCCACAAGCAAATATTCATGGGCACGCATCACGAGCCAACATACAAATTGGTGAGTATGTTTCCAATGTAGAACCATATAGAGCTAGATGGAACATTCATGGCCATGTATCACAAGCCAACATTCAACTCGGCAAAAATGTGTCCAACAAACAACCATGTGGACTGCAATGGAATATTCGCAGTGAATCATCACAGCCTCTGATTAAAGTTGGACAATCTGTATCTGATGTAGAATCTCCTGTACTTGGTTGGACTTCTTTTGCGCATCCCTCTCAGTCAAATTTCAGGATAGGAGAATGGTCACCAGATGTGGAAGCAAATTTGATTCCAAGGCAGAAGCCTTGTGTTGGTCCTTCATCTGGTTCTATCATTCAAGACATTTTATATAACAATGAATCAGGAGTAGAAAGAGTGGTACTAGATAAATCTGATGTTCAACAAAATGCAAACATTCTACACACTATCATCCCTGAAGAAAAAATTGAAACCACTGAAAAATCCAAACTGGTTACGGTTCTGCCAAGTCCTGAACTTGAGCTAAACGGAAATCAAAGCAAAGATAAAGATGAATCACAAGGTAAGAAATGCAAGCTTTTGCTGGGTTTTACTCTTTCAACAACACAACCATTTTTCATAAGAACTGAAGTTTTCTTCTATACTGTTAACTGTAATGTACAAATGGAGAAAAGCATATACAGATAAATCATTTTACATTTTATAGCTAGTCTAAGCTATTCTTATCTTACTAATCAATGCAAGTTTTTGTATGTAAAGTGCAAGTTTTTTTTATATGTAATGTACAAATAATTGTCATTTGTAGGTACCTGTGAAAATGACATATGTGGTAGAAGTTCAGAAAACACATCTCCCCAGCCTCTTCAAACTACATGCTTTCAAGATGAGGTATTTTGTTTTTGATATAGAATTCAGTCAATGCTTTGTAATCTATTTTGCTCCCTGATGAAGTGAAATAATCGCCCAATACTAATTCTGAGGCAGGAGGAGAGTTGTGAGGTGGGTTGGTGTGCGGTTGTGGGAAGCGCACAGGAAGGTTTTCACAGAATTTTAACAGCCCATCGTGCCTAATGGCAGGGCTTGTTTCAAATGTCTTTTCATCAGGTTTCCCACCTAGCAGTCAGCCAGCCAGCCTATTAATCTGGCTATCAGGTGGGATAGCAGTCCAGAATGATCGTAATCTTCATGGTTTGGATTGCAGGAGCGCGAGGGATTCGGACCTTCAAGGTTTGGATTTCAGGATGGGATGGAGGTTGGGGTTAGTGGGTCACAGTGACAAACAATGGGCCAGGGACACACACTTGCTTCTCCGGGCACAAAAGCAGTACTATGAAGGTACCTACCTGATGGATCCAGGCCTTCAGACCTCCTTTCGTCTGTCAGGTTTCTCAAGACGCAGGATATCTGGGCTATAGGTGTTTTTAAAAAAAATAAAAGTGACATTAAAATGCAGGCACCCAACCTCCTTAAAATATTTTACTGACTGGCCTTTGAACTGAGAGCAGGTTTGCCTCCAACCTTGACTGCTTTGAAACTCGTTAGGGGTGGGTTCCCCTTTTCAAATTTTTACTGCCTTTTTTAACTTTTTTAAATACAAAAAAGCCTAAAAAGATTGCACAAATATTGTAGTGATTTCAGAATTCAATGGGTTCCCCTCCCAAGTCATACACCATTCTTACTTAGCTACGTATTTAATTTCTTCTTCATTGTTTGACCAATGGCATGAATTTCCTAGCTAATATCATTGTGAAAGCGCTTATCACTAGGACTGCAGCAGTTCAAGATCTGCCAGCACCTTATGAGAGCAACTAGCGATGGGCAATAAAGGTGGCCTTGCCAGCATCGACCACAGAAAGGGCACCAATTTCTTAAATTACTCATAACAGCATAGAACATAAGAACTGGGAGCAGGAGTAGGCAATTCAGCCCCTCGAGCCTGCCGCTCCATTCATTATGATCATGGCTGATCTCATTTCAGCCTCAATTCCAATTTCCCGCCCTCTTCCCCATAACCTTTCAACCCATTACTAATTAAAAATCTGTCTATCTCCTCCTTAAATTTATTCAGCGTCCTGGTATCCACTGCACTCTGAGGTAGTGAATTGCACAGATTCACGACCCTTTGAGAAAAATAATTCCTCCTCATCTCTGATTTAAATCTACCACCCCTTAGCCTAAAACTATGGCCTCTCGTTCTAGAATGCCCCAGAAGGGGAAACATCTGCTCCACATCTACTTTGTCTTTCACCTTTAGCACCCTATATACCTCAATTAGATCTCCTCTCATCCTTCTAAACTCTAGTGAGTTATAGGTCTAAACTGCTCAATCCCTCCTCATAAGACAAGCCCTGCATCTCTGGAATCAATCTAGTGAACCTCCTCTGAACCGCCTCCAGCGCAACTACATCCTTTCTCAAGTAAGGGGACCAAAACTGTGCACAGTACTCCAGGTGTGGTCTCACCAATGCCTTGTACAGTTGCAACAACACTTCCTTATTTTTATACTCTATTCCTTTAGCAATAAATGCCAAAATTCTATTTGCTTTCCTTATTACCTGCTGTACCAGCATACTAGCTTTCAGCGATGCATGCACAAGGACGCCCAGATCCCTCTGCACTGAAGCATTCTGAAGTTTCTCTCCATTTAAATAATAAGTCGCTTTTTTATTCTTCTGACCAAAATGGATAACCTCACGCTTATTCCAGTTAAACTCCATCTGCCAAATTTTGACCCATTCACCTAACCTGTCCATATCCATTTGTAAATTTCTTATTTCTTCATTGCAACTTACTTTCCCACCTATTTTGGTGTCATCTGCAAATTTAGCTATAGTACCTTCTTTCCCTGAATCCAAGCAGTTAATATAGATTGTAAATAGTTGGGGCCCAAGGACCGAACCCTGTGGCACCCCACCAGGTACAGCTTGCCATCCAGAAAAAGACCCATTTATCCCGACTCTGCTCTCTGCTGGTTAGCCAATCCTCTATCCAAGCTAATATATTACTCCTAACTCCGTGTGATCTTATCTTGTGTATTAATCTTTTGTGCAGCACCTTATCAAAGGCCTTCTGGAAGTCCACATATACTACATCTGCAGGATCCCCATTATCCACTTTGCATGTCACATCTTCAAAGAACTCTTGCACATTAGTCAAACACAATTTACTCTTCATAAAACCATGCTGACTCTCTGATGGATTGCGTTTTGACTTTCCAAATGCCCCATTACTACTTCATTAATAATGGATTCCAACAATTTCCCAACGACAGATGTTAAACTAACTGGTCTATAATTTCCTACTTTCTGCCTCTTCTCTTCTCTCTCTCTCTCTCTCTTCTTCCCCCCCCCCCCCCCCCCCCCCACCTCCCCCCCACCTTGAATAAGTAATACTTAAAGAAAAAAAATCAATGTTACAGCTTTGAGTTCTTTGATGATGTTACATTTTCTTTCTAAATTCATCCTCGGGATGTAGACTGTGGGTGGTGTTGACAAGGCTGACATTTTTTGCCCACCTTTATTGCCCTGAGAAGGTGCAGTTATTAATCTTTGTTGTGGTTCAGTACAACTGAGTGGCCTTTTAGGCCACTTTGGAAGGTAGTTAAGAGGTGAGACTAGAGTCATGTATATGCCAGAAAGGATATGATTGTTGATTTGCTCTCCTAAAGGACATTAGTGAACTGTTGGGCTCTTGCAACAATAAAGTAACTTCATGGGCCCTTTTTATTGATTCCAGGCTTTTCTTTCCTGATTTATTTTGTTTTTTGAAATGGAATCCACATGAGCAAACTGCTATGTTAGAATTTTAACTTGCGGTCTCCAGATAATCAGTCTAGGCCTCTGGATTGCTCAATTAGAAACATAACTGCTTCATATGATCCTGTTTTGTTTACAACTATGGCCCTTTATGGTATGTCACTATACTGGATTTTCTATTCCAAAACGTTATCAGCAAACCCACACGACCCCCGTAATCCAAAGGATTTCCAAATCAGAGCAAATGTTTTTTTTTTACTTAGTAATCAGTTTTCTGCATGGGGCCAATATTGTATTTTCTTAGTTTAATTATTTTTATTCATATATTTGGGCATTGGCAAGTAATTTACAAAAAAAAAGTTGACTTCTGGATGCCGAATCAACGTTTTATCTTTTAGAATAAGGATCCCTTAGGACTACAAAGTGTTCGTTTTCAAGAAAGAAATGAGCATGACACAGATTCTACTGTACAAGTCCGAATGGATTCCGCAACTGACCTTTTGAGCTTTGCAATGGAACCTGTCCAAGAAGCAGCTATAGAAAATGATACATGGAAGAAAGAGCAGGCCTATCTCAAAAGCTTGGCAGACCAGTACTGTGTGGAACATTATCAGGATAACTATGAATTGATGTGTGAGTGTGCACTGTTTAAATAATTCATTTGAACTGTACTATTTGGATACTTGGCACTGGAAATATTCATTATAAAATTTATTATTAATAGAGCTGTACTTTTTAGTGGTTAATGATACTGAAGATTTTTTCATTTATTACTGTTTTAGAGATGGCGCCCCACCTTTGAAACACTAGTGGAGTGTTGAAGTGGTGTATAGGTGGAGCTACTGGCTCCTCTGGTTGCTGTCATTAATGCACACATTTGGTCAACTGGCCTCTGTGATTGACAAAAAATTTGATTTGTAATAGTTGAATTGAAATTTGCCCTTCTAGCTGATTTATCTAAGTGGTCCATTAGTGCCCACTAAGTAACAAGAGCAATTACTGAATTCTCTGTCAACTCAAAACCTGTATTAGTGTGAAATGAATTCTCTCTAATTTTGCCATTAGTGTATTAATCATTAGTAATACACACCAGTGGCTTTTGGGGAAATTATAAGTGACTTCTCTTCAGTTTAAATAAGTGAGGAATAATGAAGCTGGGGGAGGAGGAATCTTGCAGGAAATTGGAAAATAGATCAGAGTCACTAGTATTGGTGATTAAAATAAGACAGATGTGCTTGAAGGGATAACTTTGCCTTGTGTCTACTATGAAATTAGCATATAAGTTAACACACAGCTCATTTAAAACCCTTTTGTCCTACATAAAGAATTTCGATTTGTATAGTGTTTCAGTCCCTTATTTCCTTGAGGATTCTAAGATGCATCATCTCTTGCTTGGGTTACTTGTAGAAATTTCTGGGTAAGACCACTGAATCCTGCTCCCTATGGGGAGGAGCACAGTATTCAAAAGGGAGGGTGGGATGGAAATGAAGCTACAAGATTGTGGCACTGATTCTCTAACCCATGCTCCCTTTGAGTGAAGTTTCACACTGGCAACATATGATTACTGAATTTATCTTTTTAATTTTTGGTCTTGATTTTAACTTTCCATACATTATTGGTTGTCCCAGCTGAACCACCCATCACACATCTACTTCAGAATGTAATGACTGAACCCTATTTATTGCCCTTGGATCCTTCGGTTCGCAGAGCAACAGATGCAACAGCAGTACAAGCAAGCAGTCTTATCTCACTTCCAGTACTGATGAAGCATTCCATTACAGCACCTCTTATAGCTCAGTAAGTGTTTTTGACTGAAACAACTAACATTATCATAATTACAGTTTCTTTAATTAAGTGAAGTAGATCAGCAAGATATTTTTAAGGGCTTCTGATTCGTAGCTACTTTTCACAGACTGATAAAAACTGATAATGGGCTGGGAATGATAATTCAATAAGAAAAAGACCAATGACCATTCAAATTTAAAGATATTACAAATTCATAATTCTATTATCTCAGCACTTTAATATACAGCTTTTGTAATGGACAAAATTTGAAAGTTTCAAAGCACATTTGACTGCCATAGCATGCCAAACAACACGTATGTATATAGTCCCCTCACTGTGGTAAAACATCCCAAGGCACTTCACAGAAGCTTGAACAAGCCATATAAAGAGCTATTAGGGCCGATGGTCAAAGAGTTATGTTTTAAGGAGCCTCTTAATGAGGAAAGAGAGGTGGGGAAGTTAAGGGGGAAATTTCAGAGCTTAGGGTCTTGGAAGCTGAAGGCATGGCTGCCAATGGTGGCATGATTACAATTGTAGATGTTCAAAAGGCTAGAATTAGAATAGCATTGAAATCTTGGAGGATTTAGGGAGCTATAGGTAACAAAGATAGGGAGGGGTGAGACCATAGAGGGATTTATAAATATGAGCATTTTAAAATTGAGGCATTGCTTAACTGGGAGCCAGTGTACGTCAGCGAGCACAGAGTGATGAGTGAATGGCGCTTGCAGTGAGATAGGAAATTGGCAGGTGAGTTTTGGATGACTTTTGGCTGTGTTGGAATAGATAATTGATAAAATTAATAGACTTCATATTGATTAAATAGAATGGCCACTAATACTAATATTCATGCTGAGAAAATTCTATATGTAGTCTTCTGAGTTTTACTTGTGATATTGCCTTTTTTAAAATAACCTTTCTTTTCCTCCTCACAAATTTTCTAGTGCTTCTCTGGTAAATAAAGCCATAATAGATTATTTGTTTGTGGAATTGAACATTGAACAGAATTTTGAAGCACTAAGACATTTCCTGTTGATGGAAGATGGAGAGTTTGCCCAATCACTTAGTGATCTGCTCTTTGAAAAGGTAAATTTAATTGGCTGGGGCTTTAGGTGATTTGATTTTGGATTGAACACCAATATACCCTCATTCCTGATTTTGGTTTAAACAAACCCCTTTTTTGGCATGTGTTTTTAGTACTCTTAAAAAGTGACACAACTTTGAAGAAAACGATTAAAAAAACAAGTCAAGTTTGTTTCTTGTATATAGCATATCAGTGCAATGTTGAATGTGTACTGTGAATCTCAGTTAATCCATGGAATTTGATATTTTTCTTGCCAGACCTCAAGGCAAATTGTATAATTGCTTAGTAATTGTTCAATTCCTAAAACAGTCTTCATTGTATTCATTGTCAGTCTTCATTGACTAAAGGTAAAACTTTGGGAATTATTGCGTAACATCCAAATAAGCAGGTGCTCACATGCAGTCTGAGTTCCTGGAATGTGTTAATGTCTTGACCATGTATAATTCCAGTATCTATTATAAAGCCCTTGCACTCCTTCAGAATAATTTCCACACCTGTAAACCTAGTCTAATCCCATACACTTGATCTGTAATCTGGCATGAGTTGATGGTTTTCCATTTTACACTTGTTTAAAATTTTATGAATTAACGTTTTGGGATCTTATCATTCTGCTACAGTGAAGATTTGGGGAAAATAATTACTTTGTTTTTTAAAGCTTGGTGTTTTCATACAAGTTTTTTTTGAGGGAGTCTGAGATGATAGTTAAACTACTAATCAGTTAACTTTGCTTCCTCATAAATTAAATAATAAGCAACTCATTAAACTGTCTTAACAATTGAAAACACCTCAAAGTATTTAATCATAGGAACAGAGGAGCAGGAGTAGGCTATTCGGCCCTTCAGACCCACTGCGACGTTCAATAAGATCATGGCTAATCTATTTGTTGTCTCAACTCTATTTTCTTGTCTGTCACCATAACACTTGATTGCCTTGTTTGTCAAAATCTGTCTAACTCAACCTTGAATAAATTCAGTGACCCAGCCTCCACTGCTTTCTGGGGAAGAGAATTTCACATACTAATGACCCTCAGAGAAAAGATTTTACCTCATCTTCTTCTTAAAAGGGAGATCTGTTATTCTTAAACTGTGCCCCATAATTCTAGTCTTTCCCCTCACAAGAGGAAACATCCCCCCTGTATTCACCCCATTGAGTACCCTCAGGATCCTATACGTTTCAATAAGATCTCCTTCTAAACTCCAAAGGGCATGGGCCGAACCTGTTCAAACATTCTTCATAAAATAAGCCCTTCATCCCAGGATTGAGTGGTGCGAACCTTCTCTGCATTGCTTCTAATGCAATTATATCCTTTTTCAAATGAAGATACCAAATCTGTACACAGTATTCCAGATGTGGCCTCACATCTGTACAGCTGCAGTAAGACCTTTCTACTTTTATATTCCATTCCCCTTGTAATAAACACCAACAGTCCATTTGGCTTTCTAATCATATCAAATTTCTATTGGCTCTGAGCAGTAGGAGGTAAGACAGAGAGGCATGCAGGCTGGCAGTCAGGCTTTTCGAGCATATACGCTGTGAAGACAGCCTTGATTGTTAAGGAGAAAGCTGCAAAGGTTTTTTTGAGTCTGCAATTAAAAATGTCAATTAGAAGTCACCTTCTTTGAGATGGCCCTCTGATGTAGGAACATATGGCATGTTCTTTATTTTTGTACTATTATGCAATGATTTGTTGTCCTGATAGAACCAACTTAATTCAATCATAAGAGCCATTCTGTTGGCTTGAGATGTTGCTCTGAGGACCTGGAGATCATTCAACAATGTTCATTCACCTGGTTGCTGGCATTAGTCATGCTAGTCATGATTAGACTGGGCTGTGTAAAGGCTGCCATCTTCCACTCCTGCCATTCTGTACGTTTACATCCCTTTGAAATAAAGCAGCTTATTGATTTGTGTGACGCCTCACTTTTCCCACTGTTTGCTTGTCTTATCTTTGAGAATGTGAAGAAATGCAAATATGCATAAAACAAATACCTGATCCAAGCTGCAAAGGGGTAGCATTTTTGGACCCCTAGCTGTTCTTTTGCACAAGGAGATTAGAACTATGGGCAGAATTCTCTGAGCGGGGGCGGGACCCACTCACCAACGCATATAATGACTCGTGGTAATGTCAGGCGGGTGTCCTGACATCATCGCGCGTCATTTAGATTCTCAGTTTACACGCCTGCCAAACTGTCAAATGCCTATTAAATCCATTTAAATAGTAATTAATTCAATTAGCTGAGCTGCCCATCCAACCTTAAGGTTGGCAGGCAGGCGAAGAGCCCAGGCAGCCTTCGCATTTTTCATGAAACCTCATCCATGGGCGGAATGAGGTTTCATGAAGTGTTTCAAAAGTCAGTAAAAATTTTAAAAATAATTCTTTCACCTGTCCCAGCTCATGTGACAGTGCCACATGAGGGGATATGTTTTAAAAGTTTTTATTTCCCTTTATTAAAATTTACACATGTCAAACCAATCTCCCTGAGGCACCTCCGTGCCTCAGGGAGATCTCTGCGCTCTTTTATGGGCCTTAATTGGGGGGAAAATTCAGTCCTATGAGTAGAAGTAAGATGCTCTGACCACCTAAGAGAGTGGCTGGTGCCACTGAACTCTCAGAAGCATGTTCAGCAGTCCTAAATTTGAAATCATTAAATTAAATTCAAAAATCTCTCTTCTGTTGTTCAAGCTTCACTTACTATCTGAGTGCCTAGCTTTATAACAAAAAAATCTGAATTTGGTTTCTTTCACTAGAACTGTGATACAACTTGGGTTTAGTACAGGCAGATGCTTGCTCAGTTCTGGGCCAACAATGTACCATAGCCCAAACGTCAGAAGAGCACCAGTGTAGAATTTTTCCATTTCTTACATTAACTACCTAATTGCTTCTGTGGCTAAGATTGCCTGTTTCATCCCAAGGGTGCAGCCCACAAGCAGCTGGATTGAAACTGCCAAACTCATTCCAGACATATATTGTTTTCAAAAAAAAAACCCTTGTACGGTTTCTTATACCACACTGATCAGTGCAGCACTGATTCTTGTGCTTGAGTTTTCGTTTAATAAATGCTCGTAACTTAAGCCCATGAGTTTTAAAATCCAATTGTGAAATTAACTGAAAAGATTTATTTTCTTTCAATAGCTTGGATCTGGACAGACACCTGGGGAACTTCTGAATCCTTTAGTTCTGAACTCGATCTTGAACAAAGCATTGCAATATAGTCTTCATGGAGACTCGAAGCTCGCTTCTAATCTGACCTTTGCCCTTAAATATCTGCCTGAAATGTTCAAGCCCAATGCACCTGACGCCTTGAACTGCTTGGAACTAAGATACAAGGTCAGAACTGTTTCTTGGAGACTTAAATACTTTAGATTTCTTATATTTTGTTCTGGTATGTTTTCATTTAGATAATTTGAGTGTGTTAATAAACAATTACAAACATGATAAGATCGGCAATTGCATTCTAAGTTGTTAACAGAAACAGTACAAAATGAATGTCAAGCAATTTAATTTGCCAATGTACTGTAACCTTTTCTTGTCCAAAATGCTTAGGACCAAGTCATTCCTGGATTTTGGACTTATCTGAATTATAGAATAATGATAGAATGTCTAATCACAGGAGTGTGAACTGGAAACCTTTGTAGATGTAAATATTAGATATATGCTGCCCCTCCCTCCTTTTTCAAGAGCTTAAAATTCATTACATTTCTACCTCTCTCCAGTTCTGAAGAGTCATATTGGATTCAAAACACTAATTTTGTTTCTCCCTCCACAGATGCTGCCACACCTGAGTTTTTCCAGCATTTTCTGTTTTTATTTCAGATTTCCAGCATTTGCAGTCTTTTGCTTTTGTGTTAGACATAAATGTTACCTGAAGCTTACAACAGTAATAAAACATAAAGCAGCACTAAAAATTGTTTCTGAACAATAGATTTCTGGACAGGAGAGGTTACAGTGTGCTTATAAATCCGAGTTATACTGAAATCGGAGAGAGAACCAATAATGAGGAATAATTCAACACTTTCAAAAGGATTTGGATCTTCTGAGAAATAGCCAGTAGACGACAGATGCAGTTTAATGTAAACATAACTAGTGGAGAGTATTGTTGAATGAAAAAGTCATACAGCATACTGGTCAGGAAGGAGATGGAGTAGTACAATGGAAATGCAGGTCAAGTATCCTTTATCCGAAACCATTAGGGCTGATTACATTTCGGTTTCCGGATACCACATGTAGGCCTAGGCCTATTTACGTTACAATGGCCGAAGCCTAGGCTAGCTATAGTCTGAAGTAAATAAAATGGCTAAAAAAAGTAGGATGTACCACTGAATAATAAACGCAGGGTACAAGTTCCGACTCGTCTCGTTATCTATGATCCTGCTTGTAGGAGAGAGTTTGCAAGGTAAACAATGCAGACAAAAATCACAAGGAAAACAGTGCAGACAAACAACTAGACTTTGCATGCTAAAGGTCAGGTGCAGTCAGTGAGGTTCATGTTGGCTTGGATCATGTCAACTCGGGTCACAGACTACCTGCGCTAAAGGTCAATGAGATTCAAAAAAAGTGCAGTTTTTGGATGTGTTCAGTTTTTGGACTTACGGATAAAGGATACGTGACCTGTATTACTTGATTATGCCATTCTGGTGCATTGGTGTAGCAGAAAGAGAAAAATGTAATGAACTCATGTGCTTTAGTAGAAGGCTAGAATTTTCAAGTTGGAAGAATTAATTTTTCTTTGCTACATAGGGACTCATTATACTTGTCTGTAGTATTCTGCTGTAATGATCGCTGTACAGTATTATCGCCTTTGGGCAAGGACTGTGTAAGACACCAAGATGAAACCAGTTTTTTGGAATCTAAATTTATTGTGAGGAAAATGGAAGAATTTGTTCGTTCTTATCAAAATGATGACCTATGTTTCCAAAGTTCCAAAAAAGATGAAGTTGATTCAGACATATTGATCATGTTGACATGAGAGATTCTCAGTTAGGAATACATTAAGCCCCCACTTAACATTGAGTCATTTGATGTTGTTTCACTTTGTCGTCATCAGTAAAGTAGTGTCAATATATCCTTTTAAAGTTGCCAGTTTAACTTTAACGTTGTTTGCCGCAGACTTCCTGTTCTGTGGCCTGTTTGCTCGCATGACTTTTCCCCTTGTGCTTCCACCTTCACTCTCAGTCCCCTGCCTTTTGCTGACTCCCAGCCTTGCTAACGCCCAGCCTTTGTTCTTACCTTAGTCCTCGGGGGTCTGTTGTTCAGTGGCTCCCGACTTCTGGCTCCACTCCTGGCTTTGCTTCTGAACTTATGATGAAGCCCTCTGCTTCATCTAGTGGCAGAAGTTGGTCAGTGCATGTTGTTATTGGACTTCCAGCTGTGAACTGCACTGACCAACTTCTGCCACTAGTTAGAGCCTGGTCAATCTAAAAGTACTGTACTGAGTGAGTACTGTAATTTTAAAAAACAATTTAATTGAAAATTGTACTTCTTTTACATTCAGTGATATGTTTTATTTTGCAAGTTATTTCAGCCATAAATCCACAGTGCTGTACATGTATGGTACAGTATTTCAACTTGCACATTGTTTTTTCTGGTCAAGAAATGTCCGAAGGAGCCAAACTCTGGCCTTAATGTTGATTCCTATTGGAGCCCATGATTCACTTGGTTGTTTCACTGAATGATGTGATTTTCAGGCATGTAGCCACAACTTTAAGTGAGGACTTACTGTAAATGGGGGTAATTTGACACTGTTATTTAATCCAAAGGATAATATAAAATAAATGAAATACATTTCTAACTAAATCAGCTGAAGCCATTGGTATAAATGAATTCAGTGGTCAGCTGGATATATTTTTGACGAAAGAAAGAATTGATTGACATGAAGAAGAGGTAGGAAGGTGGGATTGAGATCAAACAAAGAACCTTTTAAGTCCATGACCTTTTTGTTGTTCGTTAACTTTCTCATGAATATATTGAATAAATTGACAATTCCTATCAGACAAATCTCTACTAAAGCAAAAATGAGCTGCTACAAACAAGTTTATATATTTTATGCAAATGGAAAGTATTATGTATTCAAAAGCAATTAATACAAATAATTTTAAAATAAGTCAAAGTCATTATTGTGTTAATATATCCTTTCAATTATAGCACTTCACTACTTAAATTTTGGTGATATTCAAAAGTGCTTGTGATGTGAAGTTTCTCTTCAATCACATGTGAATTGAATCATTAGAATAAAAAATCATAGTGCTTCATTAGGGGCAGTATGCATGAATTGTAGGTTCCCAAAAGTAGCTGAAAGACTATTTTTGTGAGATACCACCAAATATTTATTTTAGAATTGGGGGGAAATTTAGTGGAAATACACTTAATTTTTGAAACGTATACCACAGTGGTATATCGTAGCTGTAGCCTTGCCCAGTCTCACTGATGAACATATATTTCTTTTCCCTGGTATGCTTATGTAGGTGAATTGGCCCCTCAATATTGTGATCACAGAAAGCTGCATGAGCAAATACAACAAGATATTTTCTTTTCTGCTGCAGCTAAAGCATATGTTCTGGACACTAAAAGATGTTTGGTTCCATTTAAAACGTACAGGTGAGAAAAATATTATTCCTTGGTTATTGAACGTATGTTGAGAGTCATTGAATTATTGCAGGAAATAGTCTGTTAGAATGTGTTTAGAAGGATTTTTTGGTAATTTTTATTTAGCTACAATTAAAGACAAGATTAGGTTGAAGCAAGAACATGGATTACATATCAAATAACTGTAAAACAATAGATTAGGAAAGTTGACAGGGGGTTTGATGGATAAATTATTAGCATGGTCAATATTTTCAGGTGATGAAGAAATGAATAAAATGCTGGTTGTGTACCTAAGATACCTAGCTCTAAAGAGCTGATTTAGAGGTTGTATCTGGTTTTAGCATGAGCATGTCTGGAATGCTGATGTTTAGTATGAATATAGCGTTACAAGGAAGTTTTATAATTATTGATGGAGATCAAGCGTGTTTTCTGAAGTTGGAGGATTAAGAAAAGAGATTGTCTACTCTGAGACTGGAGAAGAGGATGAAAGGAGACTTAATATAGATTTTTATGGGTACAGAGAATATGAAACTGACTGAATAGAAAGTCTTGGCAGATTCCTTTTGGGAAAGTATTACTAGTTATAGAATTGCAGTAAGAAAACTGCTAGTTTTTTGTCATGGGATGCGAGCGTCACTGCAAGGCCTCCATTCATTGCCCATCCTTAATTGCCTTTGAACTGAGTGGCTTACTTGGCCATTTCAGAGGGCAGTTAAGAGTGAACCACGTTGCTGTGGGTCTGGAGCCACATGTAAGCCAGACCTGATAAAGATGGCAGATTTCAATCCCTAAAGGACATTAGTGATCCGGATTGGTTTTTACAGTATATTCTACTGAGTCTAGAATATAATTCCAGATTTTATCAATTGGATTTGCATTCCGCCAGCTGCCGTAGTGGGATTTGAACCTGTGTCCCCAGAGCATTAGCTTTGGGTCTCTGGATTACTTGTCCAGTAACATTACTACTACACCACCATCTTCCCCCATAGATGAATCAATGGGTCTTCACTCCAGAACATTACTTTATTAATTGGTGAAATGCTTCACTTCAAATGAAAATTTTTGATCACAATTAAAACACATTTAAGAAACATTTCCTAATATTGCACCTGAAGATAATTATGCCCTCCTCTGTTGATAGCGGATATACATTTGGGCATATGCACTGTATTTGTAGTATTATGTACCAAATAATGCCAAAAACTAGGGAAAATGACTGGTCATTTACTGAAAATATGACATTGTCAGGATTAATTAGGGCCATCTAAGTCTGTTTAGCATTATGATGCAATAATAATTAGTGTATAATAACAATACACTTAAAAGATATAGGCAGTATTTATTGTCTCATGCCCCTGACCAGCAGATCTTGTGAAATGTTGTTGTGATCTACAAATGCATGCCACACCTATTTCTCCTCTTAATTTTTAGAATTTTCAAAATTAATTTTTTTTAAACTTCTTTTTATTTTAGCTTTAGTTAACCGTTCTTCAAATTCAGTTCAATTTCATCAGCTTCAACTCTATCGACATGAAATGCAGCATTTTGTCAAAGTTATCCAAGGTTATATTGCTAATCAGATCTTGCATGTGACCTGGTGCGAATTTGGGCACAAGTTGTCATCAGTTGGAAACTTGGATGAGCTTCACAGAACACATGCAGAATATCTCAACAAAGGCATTTTCAGGCAAGAGTTGCTTATTCCTTTATTGGCATCAGTTCTAAAGCATTGCATAGCAGGTCCTGTGTTATGGCATTATTTGGCTGCAGGTCTGCACTGATGAACTGTTAAGAAAAGTCAGGGGAAAAATGCTGAACCGATGGGGTTGTCTAAAATTTGTATTATAAGAAGCAAAAGAGAACTAAGATACAAGTTGAAATGCTTGTTACTGTTGGTTATATTTTTGCTTTCTTCAGGCAAAGGGGAGAAGAAGAACACTTCTGATTTAAAGATTGAACAGAAGTAGCAAATGTGAATTATTTGCATATCAAGTTTGTATGGAAAAGGGGCTAAAAGTGGCTTTTGTAATTCTTATTGTCTTGTATTGCAAAGTATATTTCAAGCAAATACTTGTTATTTTGGATTTTAAGCTAAGCCCGATGGCTTTTTATGTACATTGTTATCTTCATGTCAGAGTTAGAAGCCATGTATGTAAAAAAACAATGGCGAAAGTACGATGTATCTTTGGAAAGGATACATATTGCTTACATAAAGAAAAATCTTTTTTTCCTTTTTATATTGCAGAGGATTATTGACTGAAAAAGCTGCCCCAGTGATGAATATCATACACAATATTTTCAGTCTGATTCTGAAATTCCGCAGCCAATTGATTTCACAGGCCTGGCAGTATGATGCCGACAAACAAGTAACTATACATCCCAACTTTGCCGTGATGCAGCAATCCTACAAGACATTTAAACATTATTCACACTTCCTGTTCAAAGGTAGAGTGTGTGTGTTCAAACTATTGCCAGTTCCAGATCTCTTTAAGCCAGAAGCAACATTGATATATATGGTATATTAATGATGAAAAATATTTTACTAAACCTGTAACTGAAACTATACATGTCAAAATAATGGGTGGTCATAGGTAAGTTATATGTACACAATTCTGTGTTTGTTTTGAATTATTGTGTCCAAAAGCAGATGAAATCACAAGTAATGTTACCTCCAGCATTGTGTGAATGTTTTTCTGGTACGTAACCATAAAGCAAGAATTTTTTTTTAAATGATCAACATCGTGTCAAGTCAAGATATTTAGGGCAGGAACTATTGTCATGACAATTAGTGGTTCCATGATATAGTGGATACAATAGAGCAGTGGCATCCGAATATTAAGTATATACAAAGAAGATTCTATATTATATAATGTACAAATTGTAAGATGCAAGAGCATAATTTTCATGATATCTTCCATGCACAGTAAATAATCACTATGTGATAACATACACAAGTTGGAATATTTTCAAAGATATTCCTTTATTATTTTGCATAAATTAATAGTGCAATAAATTTTTGCTTACTGTAAACTAATTTTAATATATTATCTGAAGTCACTTACTGCGTGGGAAGTGCTGGAAGATCTGATGTTAGCCCAACATATTGTTTTTGGGATCTTGGTCAAGGGCATGTTTGTATACCTGCCAACCAGTGTTGAAGTTGAAGGTGTGACTCTACCCTAAGGTCACTAGAACTTAAATTTCCACTGTCACTGAGTCAAAATCCTGGAACTCCATCCCTAACAGCGCTGTGGGTACCTACACCACATGGACTGCAGTGGTTCAAGAAGGCAGCTCACCACCACCTTCCCAAGAGCAATTTGGGATGGGCAAGAAATGCTGACCTAGCCAGCAATTGCCCACATCTTGTAAATGAATAGTAAAAAAAAAAGTCTGTTTAATTACCTCCAGCATTGTGTGTATGTTTTTCTGGTACATAACCATAAAGCAAGAATTTTTTTTAAAAAATGATCAACATTGTGTCAAGTCAAGATATTTTGGGCTGGAACTATTGTCATGACAATTAGTGGTTCCGTGATATAATGGATGCAATAGAGCAGTGGCATCCAAATATCAAACGTGTACAGAGAAGATTCTATATTATATAATGTATAAATTGTAAGATGCATCCTTTAAAAAGTACCTGGATGAGCACTTGGTACGTCATAGCATTCAAGGCTATGGGCCAAGTGTTGGTAAATGGGATTAGGTAGGTAGGTCAGGTGTTTCTCACGTGTTGGTGAAGACTGGATGGGCCGAAGGGCCTTTTCTGCACTGTGATTCTGTGATTATCTTTTTTAAATGTGGAATGCTTTTATTTATTGGTTAGATTTGTTCAAGTTTAGAAAGTACAAGTTCACAACTAATCTGCCAAAGAGTTTTTTTAATCAATGTTTTTTTCCCTCCCCAGTGGTGACTAAACTTGTCAATCGGGGATATCAGCCACATCTTGAGGACTTCCTGTTAAGAATTAACTTCAATAATTATTATCTGGATGTTTAATTGTTACATAGTTCACAAGAATTACATCTGGTATGTTATTGAAAGTCAAATTTAAATTAAATCAATGTAATTTGAAGTAAATTATTAGTGATTGGTAAAGTTTAATGTTTAGTCATTTTTAAACAAACTATCCATCTGAACATGTGTGTGTGTGTGTGTGTGTGTGTGTGTGTGTGTGTGTGTGTATATATATATATATTTGTGTATATATATATATATATATATATATATATATTTGTATATCTGTACCATAGAAAAATCAGTGTTACAGGACAACTTTATGCTACAGTTATGCAAATACAAGGAAGCATGGTATTGCACAATGCAGCATTTGTAATGTATTCTGCAGGGTTAATTAGCGCCACGCTTTCATTTAATAACCTGCCGTATTTATAATTAAAACAATGTTTTTGAAGCTGCATGTCTTGATGTGAGCTTAAGTTTTTAACTCCATGTCTTCTGCATTTTTTAAAAAATAAAAAGTATATTACAACCTGAACAATAATGGATTCACTTCTCATTCAGTTATTAACTGATCAGGGTCAGGGAAACCTCTTGTGGAAGCAAAACAAGATGCCAGGCTTTACTGCAAAATGTGGCTCAGTGATGGATTCTCCGGTCACTTGACCCATGAATGTTCAGCAAAAAAAAGACCAGTTTACTGTCCAGGTTGATGTCATCTCGTGTGACATTAGGCCAAGTCTTTATTTGCATAATCAATTGCAAATATTCTTGTTCTTTATGGTTTGACTGCAATGAATGGATGACCAGCTAGGACCATTAGCCTGGTAGGTGCAGGGAGAGCAGGCTGTCTTTAAGGTTCCTTTTCTTTCCCTTCCCTGGATTGGGGAAAGCAGTGCTGTACCTGAAAAGGTTGGCTCTGTCACTTCAAGAGGATACAAGCTCCACATCTGCCCTTAGATTTGGAGAGTGACCATCACCCTGAGGTCACCTATATGCAGGGTTATGACTGAAGACTGCCAGTCGCACCCTCTGCCTGTCCCTCCTCATTTCCCCATCACCACACGGCTTGATATGTCTGATGTTTTGGTTGATAACTTGGCTGAACTACCTGCACATTAACTATATTTAAGTGGGTGGGGTTTGTGCAGAGCCCCTCCTGTATGGGGTGGTGGTGTGTGTCAGCTCCACCTCTGACTTCTGAGCGGTTCAAATCGCTCCCACTCACTGAGTTCTAGACCTTGGACTTATTTGGGGGTTGTGACAAAGTACAGCAGACAACTGGTTTTGGTGCAAGAAAAAGCTGAGTTTATTGAAGTCACAAATGAACTTATAACATTAGGATTACACTGATATTATACAGACTTACAAAGTACACTTAGTTAAGAATGGGGGAAACACGGCATAACAAGGGAAAATCACGCTACTAATCCCCTTACCCTTGTCCCACCCCCAAAACCTAACTAAATTGAACTAGGAGAGGTCAGGGATCATGCTCACCAACCAGGGTTCCTTGACAGTTCGAAATCCAGCCAGGTAAGCCAGTTGCAGTTTTGGGGTACGCTCTTTGTGTCCTCTGGGGCCTGCCGTCCCCACGTGGTCCTGATCTGTGGAATCTGCAAAGGTTCTTCAGTTGGGTGGAGGGCGCGGTTGTGGGTGGTCGATCATCGTGGAGGGTTGTGGTTGCGGCCTTGTTGTCTTCAGTTGAGCCTGCCACCCCGTGCCCCTCGCTGTGATGTTGCCTACGGGCCTGCAAACGTCCAGATCTCCTTCCTCCGCTTGGCTCAGCTCCCTGCTTAAACTCCTCACTGCCCAAAAACAAACTGCTTTCACTCAGATCTGCTGGCCCTGCACAAAAACCGCTTTCAAAATTCCTCACCCTTCTGTGTCAATGCCCAAAAACTGCTTTCAAAACTGCTCACTGCCCAAAACTGCTTTCAAAACTGCTCACTTCAGATCTCCTGGCCCAGTTATGCTGTCTTTCAAATTTCTTATCTCAATCCAAATCAAGGTAGTTCTTTGTTTGATTTTGGTGAGCTTCCCCCGGTGATTGTTGTCTCACTGTTTTTAATGGGCTCGCATGATGTTTATCATTGCCTTCCTGCCCCCATAACTTGTCTTGAACTGAAAGCCATTGTATATGTGGAGTATTGATGGGTTTGCATAATTGCATTGATTGTGGTTGTAAGATTTTGATGGGCTTTAGTTTTGTGTTGATTGTTCTAAAGGGAAGAATGCATATTCTGTCTCCTCTCATTATCTGGTTTCAGGTAAAAAAAAAACCACACTGCACTCAAGGCCGGGCATGTCCAGTTCCAGGCCTTCATGGACCCAGCCTCCTGTCTGCAGTGTTTTACATTTAATTCAGCAGTTTAAAAGTCCAAAAGTCATATCCTTGTTGATGATATGAAAAATGTGGGAATTTTGAGAACCCTTCACTCACACCCCTTCCAAGGCAGCTAATACTGAACCAATGCAATGTCCTGCCATAGGCGTAGCAGCTGAAGGGATGCAGGTTTGATTTTGCAGTTGTCCTCAAACAGTATTGGAGATATAAGCAAAGGCATTAAGCGGGAAATTAGAGACACGCAAAAGGATACATCTGTAACCATGGGTGACTTTAATTTACATATAATTTGGATAAACTAAACTAGCAATCTTAGTGTGGAGGAGGATTTCCTGGAGCGTGCGTGATAGTTTTTCGGACCAATACTTTGAGGAGCCAACTGGAGAGCTGGCTATCCTAGACTTGGTATTGTGCAATGAGAAAGGATTCATTAACAATCTTGTGTGGTGTCCATTGGGGAAGAGCGACCATAAATTGATAGAATTGTTCATTAGGATGGAGAGCGAAGAAGTTGAATCCGAAACGAGGGTCCTGAATCTAAATAAAGGGAACTACGAGCGAGTTGACAATGATGGATTGGGGAACCATACTAAAAGGTTTTGACAGTGGATAGGCAATGGCTAATGTTTAAGGAACGTATGCATGAATTACAACAATTATTCATTTCTGTCTGGCACAAAAATAAAACAGGAAAGATGGCTCAACCATGGCTTACAAAAGAAATTATGGATAGTATTAGATCCAAAGAGGAGACATATAAAATTGTCAGAAGAAGTAGCAACCTGAGGATTAGGAGCAGTTTAGAATTTAGCAAAAGTGGACAAAAAGATTGATCAAGAAGGGGGAAATTAAATATGACAGTAAACTTGCAAAGAACATAAAAACTGAATGTAAAAGATTCTATAAATATGTGAAGGGAAGAAGATTCGCAAAGACAAATTTAGGTCCCTCACAGTCAGAAACGGGGGAAATTATAATGGGGATCAAAGAAATGGAAGAAGAATTGAATACATTTTGGTTCTGTCTTCACAAAAGAGGAGACAAATAATTTCCCAGAAATGTTAGGGAACCAAGGGTCTAGTGAGAGGGAAGAATTGAAGAAAATCAGTATTAGTAAAAAAGAAAGGTGCTAGAGAAGTTAATGGGATTAAAGGCTGAAAAATCCCCGGGGCCTGATAATCTACATCCCAGGGTACATTGGATCCATTGGTGGTCGTCTTTTAAAATTCTATAGGTTCTGGAGCAGTTCCTACAGATTGGAAGGTGGCAAATGTAACCTCACTATTTAAAAAAAGGAGGGAGAGAAAAAACAGAGAATTACAGACCCGTTAACCTACTGTCAGTAGTGGGGAAAATGCTAGAGTCTATTATAAAAAAAATGTAACAGAACACTTGGAAAGCATTAACAGGATTAGACAAAGTCAGCATAGGTTTATGAAAGGGAAATCATGTTTAACTAATCTACAGGAGTTTTTTGAGGATGTAACGAGTAGAATAGATAAGGGTGAATCAGTGGATGTGTATTTGGATTTCAAGAAGACTTTTGGTAAGGTCCCACACAAGAAGCTGGTGGGCAAAACTAAAGCGCATGGGCTTGGAGGTAATACACTAGCATGGATTGAGAATTGGTTGACAGACCGGAAACAGAGTGTGGGAATAAATTTTCCAGGTGGCAGGTGGTGACTAGTGGTGTACTGCAGGGATCAGTGCTTGGGCCCCAGTTATTCACAATATATATAAATGACTTGGATGAGAGAACCAAGTGCAATATTTCCAAGTTTCCTGATGACACAAAATTGGGTGGGGTTGTGAGGAGGATGCAAGGAGGCTTCAGGGCAATTTAGACAAGTGTGTGTGTGGGCAAACACATGACAAATGCAATATAACATGAATAAATGTGAAGTTATACGCCTCGGTGTGAAGAACAGAAAGTCAGTATTATTTAAATGGTGATATATTGGGAAATGTGGATGTACAAAGGGATCTGGGTATCCTTGTACACCAGCCAATGAAAGTAAATAGGCAGGTGCAGCAAGCAATTAGGAAGGCAAATGGTATGTTGGCCTTCATTGCAAGAGGATTTGAGTTCAGAAGTAGGGATGTCTTACTGCAATTATGCAGAGCCTTGGTGAGACCACACCTGGAGTATTGCATGCAGTTTTGGTTTCCCTACCTAAGAAAGGATATACTTGCCATAGAAGGGTTGCAGCGAAGGTCACTGGGCTGATACTGGGGATGGCAGGACTGTCGTATGAGGAGAGATTGGTTCAACTGGGCCTGTATTCACTAGAGTTTAGAAGAATGAGAGGGGACCTGATTGAAACATATAAAATTCTAACAGGGCGAGACAGACTGAATGCAGGGAGGATGTTTCCCCTGGTTGGGGTGTCTAGGACCAAGGGCCATAGCCTCAGGATATGGGGCAGGCCATTTAGGACTGAGATGAGGAAAAATTTCTTCACTCAGAGGGTGGTCAACCTGTGGAATTCCCTACCACAGAAGGCTGTGGAGGCCGGTTCACTGAGTATATTCAAGAAAGAAATTGATTAATTTTTGGATATTGGCATCAAGGAGGGCCGAATGGCCTAGTCCTGCTTCGAGTTTCTATGTTTCTCTAGAATGAGCTGCTGAGCAAGCTGAAGAGCTTCATCTAACCTTGACATTGCTGTCCGTCCATTGGCACTGTTTGTGACGACTTGCATGGACAGCTGACATATACCTTGCTAGCTAACTCATTGGGGGTTTTGAATTCAGTTAGCTTCTCCCAGGTAGACCACAATTAAGGCCCACTTAATTGTTGTAAAAAAAAGTTTAATCAGTGTATGCAGAGGACAAAACCTATTTGTACCCAGTCTGCCTTTGCTTCACTTAAATGAGTGACAACCAGATTCTACAGAGAATCTTTGAATTTTGCATTGTTTCATTGATACAATGAATGTTCATAAATGTTTCTTAGGGCTGGATTTGAAGCTTGGCACCAATGTATAATTCAGCCCTTTGTGTTTAAATGATCACTTTTAAAAAGAAATTAAGATCAGCCATAATGATATTGAACGGTAGTGCAGGCTTAGTGGGCTGTGTGGTCTTCTCCTGCACCTATTTCTTATGTTCTTACTTATCCTGATTTTCTTAGGGAATCATGCATATAAAACTCAACAGATACATTTAAGCATGTGATTTAATCCATACTCTGTCAGTTTGGGAAGTTTCCACTCTGTAAGTGGTGGTGATTGTAGCATATACAGGGCTTCTTTACATCTGTTTTGGCATATTTCGTGTACTGCCTCCCTGACCTATACTTGGAGTATTAGTGCAAACACTTCAGATTACAGGCATCTAAAATAGGGCAAATTATCAGCCAATATTATATGATCCAGTCCAATAAAGACCACTGACTTAACCACTGGTAAATGTTATTAAAAGTAGAATAACTATAAATCTGTTCAAAAAAGAGGGTAGAGTATTCCAACAAATTGTAAGATTGCATGATTGTGCTCATAACAAGGGACTAATCTTATCTATTATAGATTTGCAAAGAGGAGAGCTTGTTACCACAGCTCAGTGAGTAAATTGCAGTAGGCTAGCTTCAGAGAAGGATTGCTGGATGTATGTGCAATAGCCCAAGAAAAAAAAACAAAAAAAATACTTTGAAATTTACTTCTACTCCTATATGTGTGATATAACTTTACCAAATCAGGCTCACTTGGTATTAGCCTTGGGGCTCCCAATCTTCATTTTGACAAATCTAAATCAGATGGAAGAGAGTTGAGAATTATTTGTGCTCAAACCAGAAGGCGTGTTCTGCTTTCTTAATCATTTTATTTTTGAGAGAACTTTGGTGACTACCGGTTGCTAACATCAAAGTTTGATCAAACAAGTTATGTCTGTGAGTCTATACAACAAAGCAAAAATATTTCAGCAAAATTCTGCGGATGCTGGAAATCTGAAATGAAAACAGAAAATACTGGATGTGCTCAGCAGGTCAAGCAAGATCTGTGGAGAGAGAAACAGTGTTAATGACCCATTTTCAGAACTTCTGATGAGGAGTCATCAGTCTGAAACATTAGCACTGTTTCTCTCTTCACAGATCTTGCTTGACCTGCTGAGCATTTCCAGCATTTCTATTTGTATTTTATAGGTTTAATTAAACAAGCTAAATCACACATTTTAATCATCAATAGTTAAAATACAAAATGTTTGTTTATAACAGCTTTTAAAAACTGATTCAGTAATAATTAGGTAAAATGTTTATATTTGTAAGATATTGAAAGATTTTTTTTTTTTTACTGTTTGTTTAATACAACCATAAATGAGGAGATTGATGTAAGGAATTTACACCGATACAACTCTTAATTGACTGGCTTGCAGTGAATACGGCACCTGTTTCCAAGTTTTCCAGTGCACTCCAGACATCCAGCCAATATTATTACCTTTTGGATGCCAGTCCCCATTCAGATCTGCCATTCCACATTGACTAAACCACCATCCACTACTAAGCATAACACTGCAACTTTCAATTAAAATGTCACCAAAGATACAAGGTTTGCAATCATCATTGTCCTGGTCATAAGTACTGAACATATGACCATTTTGGTCCTTTTCGGGGGGTCCTAGTCCTTTGAATGCATCACCTGAGCACAAAAATAAATGAATGTTGCTGTCAACCTTTATGCAGTCACAGTCAATATTATGAGTGGGCATATCTATATGAGTGGGGATATCTATCATGAGGATTACACTTAAATACAAATCATATTACTAGACCTCTAAAATTGTTTTGTTAGCAAAAATGAAACATAACCACCTGGAACTTGGGGAAGCTATTCTAAAATGCCTCCCTGGCCCCAACAGAGGTAATTTTTAGGGACACTGGTCCTCATTATTTGATTTGAGGAATATAAAACATTTTTCCTTTTCAATTTTATAAACTATTTGGCTAGACTGGATTCCAAGCACTAATACCTTATGAACCTAAAAACAATAGCTAAGAACATTATGACATTATTGATATTTCAATTGAATAAATAGCAATTTGGCATAGGCCTGTTAAGGAGTGCTGCTACTTACACTAGATAATATACAATCCTTGCCAAACAAGGCCAACACCATAAATTGAGAATTCTATTGATGCAGTGTTACACATTACAGTATTTCATCTCATTTAAATAATTACAAGATTTTTCTTTGGGGTTAATGTGGATTCTTTGCTCTTAATTTGTGATGAATCTAAAAAATTTAATTGTGCCAAAGCATCAGAAATGTGACAAAGAAAAATAGAAATATAATTGATATAGCATCTCATCACTTCCTCAGGATGTCCCAAAACACTTTAAAACCAATGGAGTACATCTGAAATGTCACTTGTCACAGAACAAATTGACCAGCATGTTTTCCGAAAGACACGATGTGTTATAATAATGAAAGATTTTGATGTTTGCTGAGGCAAAATGTTGGCTAGGACAGGAACTCTGAATAGTGCCATGAGATTTTCTACATCCACATCAATGGCAAATGAAACCTCAGTTTAATATGTCATGCAAGAGGCAACATCTCGAATCAGTACATCCGTTAGTACTTCAATAGACTATCAGCCTAGATCATGTGCTCAAGGGCATGAAGCAACAACCTTTTGAGTCAGAATGCTAACAGTTGAGCCAACTACTATGTCATAACAAGCTTGTCTGTACCTGCATTTCCTGAGTAATTCCCCAGGTGAAGTCTGTAAAATTCTGTTTCACTGTCAATCCAGAATTTGGAATATTCTGCATGTGCATTGCTGTCTTCAAAATCCTTTAAGTCTACCCGGAGTTTAAATGTCTTGTTTGCCTGGTTAGTCAGTGAGTAAATGTTTTCCAGTCCCAGCCAATGTTCACCTTTATAAATGAAGAAACTCCAAGCATTACTGAGAAAAGATCATTTTAGTGTGTTTTTGTAATAGTGCCATTTTTGACACAAATTTCATGAATATCATGGGGGAGTTCCCCAGTTAAAGAAATGATCAAGAATGGAGGTGGAGCAGGGAGGTGAAATTTTTGTCCCATAACTACTTCTCTTTAAACAATTCTAGAGCATATTTAAGTTTTTTTTTCTATAGATCGCAACATCATTAAATCTTCCCTCTGATTGTGATGCCATCAATACAGGGGCAATAGAAATCTCTAAATTTGAAGTATATTTATCACCTATCTTTCTGCTGGCAGCAAGCTCCATTTAACCAGTAGAACTTGGCCCCTGCTTGGTAGTTCTAAGTAGACACTGCTAAAAGCTTGTTGGTAATTACCTCTTGTTCACAATCCCTACCTTTCACATTTATCAACGTTTCTACAGTTTAGTACTTTGTGCTGTCAGACTGTTTGTTTTAAAATAAAGACTTGCATTTATAACATGTCTTTCATGATCACTCGACATCGCAAAGTACTTTACAACCGATTAAGTGCTTTGCAGTCATTGTAATGCAGGTAACACAGCAGCCAGTTGGCATGCAGCAACCTCCTACAAACAGCATTTTGATAAGGACCACGTAATCAGTTTTTTTCTGATGCTGAGTAAGGGACGATTGTTGGCCTGAACATCAGGGATAACTCTCCTGCTCTTCTTTGAAATAATGCCATGTAAGGGCAATCAAGTCCTTGACTTAAGGTCTCATCCAAAAGACAAAACCTCTAACAGTGCAGCACTCCCTCAATGCTGCACTGGATTGATAACCATGACTTCTGTGCTCAAGTCCTGGAACTGAACCCACAACTCTTGGAGGTGAGAGTGTTCCCAACTGAGCCATGGCTAACATCCAATCTTGAATAATCCACAACTTCCTTTAAGTAAATGTTAAACAATTGAAATATCACCTTCAACCCTAGCTAAAAATCCGTACCCTTGTCACTAACTCTTCCTTTTTTCTGGACAATGTCCCATGCTGAGCCAGACTATCCATAATTTTTGCCTCCAATTGGACACTGAGCTGAGTTTCTGATTTCATATCCTTCCATCCAAAGGCTCCCTGCTTCCAAATCTTTAACATCTTCCTTCCCTCAACCCATGCTCATTTTCTGCTGAAAATCTCTTTGATGACATTGCTCCAGGCTTCGCTATTCTAATCGTCAGCTGGCTGTCTTCCCATCCTCTACCAGAAACTTCAGCTCATGCTTATTTTGATACCATTATCTTATCCCACATGAAGTGCTTACTGATTACACCAATCCTCACTGACCTAAATTAGCTACCAATCCCCTGTTATCTCATTGATGTCCTTTTTTGATCCCTCCATGGCCTTCGCCTCTCAAACTCCATAACTTCCATCAACCCTACTACAATCGCCAACTTTCAAAGGGGATTTTGATCAAATATTTTAGGCAGTAAATAAGTCAGCAGGATGGGCTCTTAAACTGCAGCACAGGTTTAGCCATCTTGGTAAAGAAGTTGAAGTGCATGTTAGGAACAGCCATCTGGAGGAACATTAAAAGGCTAATTGACAATTAAGTTGCTTGCTAGTGCTCATAAAAGATGGAGAGTAGATAATGATTGATTTAATTACCTCTCAAGAACGATCAGCTGAATAGGAGCAAGCCAGGCTTTGCTGAGGATTTTGAGCACTACTTAAAACC